>NW_020957736.1:7854-9618 GCF_003031625.1 Empidonax traillii | reverse complement strand
CGCCGTGAGCTTTGAGCGGCTGCAACTACAACTCCCGGCGTGCCCCGCGCGGCAAAGGGGGCGGGGCGGGGTCTCTGCCGGCGGGGCGCGCGCACAGCCCCGCGGTGGCTGCCGGGAAAGGGATGGCGGCGGCGGCAGAAGGATCTCTTCAGCCCTGTTGAGACCTGGCTGGGGCTGTGGTGAGTCTGGAGATGCGCTCGGGGGCTGCGGGGAGCGCGGCTGTGGGCAGGAAGGCTGGAGGGCTCGGCAGAGTGGAGAGGAGGGGCTCGGGGGTTCCCGAGGAGGTTTTGAGGCCCGTGAAGCGATCTTACGGGGTCGCGGAGGGGATTTGGTGTTGTGAGGGCGCTCATAGGGGAGAGTGAAGGTGCCTGAAAGGGTTTAGGAGGTCCCTGAAGGGGTTTAGGAGGTCCCTGAAGGGTCTGGGGGCCTTAGAACCCTCCCGGGGAGTGGGGGGCTGTTTAAACGCCATGGCTGCACTGCGCAGGCGCCGGCAAAGTCCGCATGAGCGAGCTTCAACTCCCATAAGGCTTTGCGCGGCGCCGCCATTGCCGCTCGTGCCACAGCGCCCCCTGCCGGCTGGGCGGACCGACCGCAGGGAAAGCGGGTCCTGATGCTCCCCCCGAACCCCAGAGACCCCCAAAACTCAGCACACAGAGACCCCACATGGAGGGGGACTCAGGGGGTTCCTAAAGCCTATCAGTGGTTCAGGGGGTCCCCCAGCCCTCAGGGAAGGGGTCCTGGGGGTCCCACCCAAAGTCTTGGGGGGACATGAACCACATGTGGGTAAGGGGATCCCAGTGCCCCCAGTATAGCCCAGTGACCTCCCAGTGGCTCTCAGTATGGCCCAGTAAATCCCCCAGTGACCACTGAGTTTTTCCCAGTGACCTCCCACTGCCCCCCATATGGCCCAGTGATCCTCCAGTGAGCACCGAGTAACCCCCAGTATGGCCCAGTAACCTGCCAGTGTCCCCCCGTGTGTCCTGGTAATCCCCCAGTAATCACCCAGTCCCTCCCCGTGCCCTCCCAGCATCGCTCAATACCCCCCAGTCCCTCCCAGTGCCCCCTGGTTCCTCCCAGTGTGTCCCAAAATCCCCCAATAATCACCCAGTTCCCCCCAAAGCCCCCTAAGTGTCCCCAGTGTGTCCCCAGATGCCCTTGACCTTTCTGTGAGTGTGGGGGACGGGGCCATTTTGGGGGTCAGAGGGTCCAGAGGGGCCTTCTGGGGGGAGATGGAGGGTTGGGAACATCAGGGATGGGGTTTGGGGACAGTGGGGAGGGGTTTGGGGAAAGTGGAATGGGGGGTGTCAGGGGGGAAATTGGGGCCATGGGGAGGCCTTGGGGACACTGGAGACACCAGAGGGGTCTCATCATGCCAAGTGGGAACTTGAGGACAGCAGGAGGGTCTTGGGGACACCAGTAGGGGCTCAGGACTCACCTGGTTGTGGTGCTGCCCCTCCTGTCCCCCCCAGGCCCCAATAAGGCCCCCCAAATGTCTCCTAACCCCCACTTTTCCTTTAATCACTTCCCAGATTCCTTTTATCCCCCAGTGCTCCCAAGACCTGTTTTAACTCCCTTAAATGCACCCAGAGGCCCCCAAAACGCCCCAAATCCCAATCAAACCCCCCAACAAAGAGGGATCAACTGGACATCATCTGCCCTCCCTGCAGGTTGCTGTCCTGGAGAGCAGGCCCTGAGGTGTCCCTGAGAAATGGCCCGGAGGTGAGCCCAGAGCTGGCCCTGAGGTGTCCCTGAGAAGAAGTGGAA
>NW_020957736.1:0-1425 GCF_003031625.1 Empidonax traillii | reverse complement strand
TTTATTGGTAGGAAGCAACCAAGGAAGAAAACATTTTATATCCTTTTTTTGTATCCCTTTAATTCCCTTTTTACTAGCTAATGCTGTAATAAAAGCTGTTCGTGGTATTGTATGCATGGCAACTATTTGAAGTAGTGGTTTTGTCTTCTTTTTAAGCTTTTGATTGTCTTTGCTAGTAGTTTTTTTTTTTTTTATTCTCACTGCAATAAAAGATGTTTTGTAGTGTTTGAATGACTGTTGTACTTGTCTCTATTCCGGGCATGAATTCAAACAAACTAATACAGAAGGGACTGGTAAGAGAATTCAGGGTGTGCTGGAAGAGACCAGGATGGGGTTTGTGGGATCCTGGGTGCTCTCTGGGAGGATTTGGGGGTCCTAACCCCCTCGACTCTCCCCAGAGATACCACAGGACAGTGTCCACTCCCACATATCCCAACTCTCTCCCAAGTGGTCCCCCAACCCTTCTCCCTGTACCCCAATGTACTCTGAGTCCCTCCCAGTGCCATCCCAGTCCCTCCCAACGCCATCCAAATCCCTACCAATGTCCTCCAAGCCCTCTCCCCTCCCTCCAGTTCCCCCCAGCTCATCCCAGTGTCTCCCCTGTCTCTCCCAGTGCCCCCCAGTGTGTCCATCTCGCTGGTGCCGTCGAGCTCCCAGCCCGGCCCCGGCCCAGTCCCGATGTCGCAGTGACATCACAGCTCTCCCTTTGTTGTCAACATTCTCCTGTGATGTCACTGGTGTCCAGTAATGTCACTGCTGTCACTGTGATTTCACCACTGTCCCTAACAGTGCCACCATTTCCCTGTGATGTGACCGATGTCCCTGTGATGTCACCAGACCCCTTTGATGTCACTGATGTCCCTGTGACATCACTGCTGTCCCTCTCTTTTCACTCTGATGTCACCGGTCCCCAATGATGTCCCTGCTGTCTCTGTGATGTCACCACTGGCCTTGTGAAGTCACCGATGTCCCCTGTGATGTCACAGATGTCCCTGTTAATGTCACTGCTGTCTCTGTGACGTCACCACTGTGCTGAGCCGTGGCACCATGTCCCAGTGAGTTTTTTGATGTCCCTGTGACATCAGGACTGTCCCTTTGTTGTCAACAGTCCCCTGTGACGTCACTGGTCCCAATGAGGTCATTGCAGCCTCTGTGATGTCACCACTGTCCCTTGTGGTGTCACCAATGTTTCTGATGATGTCACCGGTGTCTCTGTAATGTCACCATTGTCCTTGTAAAGTCACCAATGTCCCCATTGATGTCACCGATGTCACTGTGATATCACAACTGTCCCTTTGTTTTCACCACTTCCCTCTGATGTCACTGGTCCCCAGTTATGTCATGGATGTCCTTGTGTTGTCCTTAGTGTCATCCGTGATATCACTGCTGTCTCTGTGATGTCACACCTGGCCTTATGCAGTCACT
>NW_020957735.1:8060-25299 GCF_003031625.1 Empidonax traillii | reverse complement strand
CCCCCCCCCCCCCCCCCCCCCAGTTTCTCCTAAACCTGGTGAACATTAACCTGGAGCGTGTGCCGCTCGGTTGGGGAGGGTCTGGCACGTGGCACAGGAACAAGACGCAGAGGAGGAGGGGAAAGGAGGGAGGAAAGAGTGGATGCTTTGAAGATGGAAAGAAAAATTAGGAGGAAAAGAACCAGAGGGCAACAAACACCCCTGCTGGTTTTTGTTTGGGTCTCAGCTTGAGATGAATACTCCTAAGTTTTCTTTCTGATTTCTTTTTTTTTTCTTCCTGGTTTTGTTAGATTCCAGCCTAATACAGTTTGTCACCGTGCTCTGCTAATGAATCATGGGGCTGCATCCATAAATCCAGTCTTATGCAGAGCTTTGGAACAGGGAGGAAGTCCTGTCTATATAAGTACCTTTTGAAAATAGGTAAGCAGAAGTTGTCCAGAGAAGCTGTGGCTGCCCCATCCCTGGAAGTGCTCAAAGCCAGGTTGGACTGGGCTTGGAGCAACCTGGGCTAGTGGAAGGTGTCTCTGCCAGTGGCAGGAGGGTGGAATTAGTTGGTTCCCAGTTTTCAAGGTGGAAGGTGGTTTTCAGCTAGATACAGTTGTCCTGACTGAACTTTGAGGTTGTTGTCTGAAAGCTGCCGTGCCTTTTGAATCAAATGGTGCAAATACAAGAAAAGCAAGATGCTGTGCGTTGTAAACAGGAGTGTTATTTGTCAGTCCACTGCCTGAAATAAAAACTGTAGAAAAAGGAGATGGCAGTGCTTAGGGGCAAGTCATCCTTAGGTAGCTATTAATCTTCCCAAGGGAAATTTGCCAAGGCAATAATTGTAACTGCTAACACTCAAAATTGTAAAGACATTGTGTTTGTGCCTGGGAAAGGGCTGGAAAACAGATACAGCAGCGAGTTTTAATAGTGTAGTTCATAACTTCTGTCATGGCTTCAGGCAGGTTCACAGAGAAGTCTGACAGGAGCTGCATTTTGGCCATTCTGGCTTAATTTCCAGTGAGTGTGTCCATACAGGTGGTGGGGCCCTGGCACAGGTTGCCCAGAGAAGCTGTGGCTGCCCCTGGATCCCTGGAAGTGTCCAAGGCCTGATTGGATGGGGCTTGGAGCCACCTGGGACAGTGGAAGGTGTCCCTGCCCGTGGCAGGGGGTGGAATGAGATGAGCTTTGAGGTCCTTTCCAACCCAAACCCTTCTGGGATTCTGTGCCCAGCCATCCCATTGCAAGTGCTGTGCTGGGTGGAGAACCCCACCAACACCAGCTGATGTTTGTCTCCAGGCTGGATTCTGCCTCTCTCCCAGTTGGCCTGACTAAATAATACATGAACCAAAGTGCTGTCTGCTGGTTTTGGGCAGTGTAGATCACAAAGGCAACTGTAAATGAAACACTTCTTCATATCAGACTTCCTTGCCTCTGAACTGACCCCAAATCCTGTGCCCTCTGTTAGGGGACACAAGTCCCCTTGTCCTCGATGATTTGTGCAGCATCTACGATAACAGGGCCTGTTGCTTACGGACACGTGTGCATTCATATTTTATGTCTCTGCCTGCCCCTCATGTTTTATTTAATGTAGAGTGTAAGGAAATTGGTTACTTGGCAAAACCTGGCTTTTAGTGAGCTGAGGAAATGCAGTTTGCCTGATTTTTTTTTTTTTATTTTTTTTTTTTTTTTGGACTGGCGCTGCGTCCCTCCCTGGGGGCTGTCCCTCCCTTTCTCAGGAGCTTTCTCAATGTTCATCCTTCCTTGTGGCTCCTCCAGAAAGCAAGGAGAGCCTTCAGCCCTGCTGTTGGAAACCTGTCTCCTGCACATTTGGGCAAGAAAGCCTAAAACCAGATGGGAACGTGATATCCTTGTGCTGTCCGAGACTGTGGCTTTTTCTGGGCTGAGATCAACGGTGTTCCCATTAAATCTGAGCTTTCATGGTGCCTTGTGTGGCATGTCCTGCATTTCAGACCGATCCAGACCAGCACAAGTTTTGAAATTAATTCCAGTCCCTGCATTGTTTCACTGGTGATGTGAAATAAGACTTAGAATTAGAGTCTTTTTGTCAGTGCTGTTGTGGTGCCACGTAGGGTGAGCTGCATATTTCATCAGGATATCTGCCAGTACTTTTATCCCCTCACCCACATGAAATATTTGTGAATTTAGGTTATTTTCAGACCCAGTGAAAAGGTTTTGGAATGCCTGAGGACAGATAATTTATTTCTTTTTAAAAGAGAATTTCGTGTGTGTGTGTGTGTGTGTGTGTGTTCTGTGCAATCTCTGGTAGCCCCACCCTTACCCCTAAAACCCCCATAAACAAAAAAGAACCTCAACAAACCCCATACTCAGACTTCTGTGAGGTTTAATATCTTCTGGTGTGAACTTTATAGTATTTGATCTTCTTGTTCCCAGAATAGTGCTTTTATTTTTCCCTGGGACAGCTTCCACTGGCCCAGGTTGCTCCAAGCCCCGTCCAACCTGGCCTTGGACACTTCCAGGGATCCAGGAGCAGCCACAGCTTCTCTGGGCAACCTGAGAAGGGAAGAATTTCTTCCCAATATCCAATCTGAATGCCCGGATGACTTTCTGCAGTGCTGTAACATCCAAACTCCTCCTGCACAGCAGAAACAGCAGCAGAATTGTTATTCCCAGCAGGGCTAATTCATCCTGCTGGACATCCCCAGGCAATGTGTCTCCTGGGTCTTTACCTACAGGAAGGGCTTATTCCCAGCGAGCCTCCTGCATCTTGCTGCTGAAGGGTGATGGAAAGGAGCATCAAAGTCTCCTGCGTGGCTCCTGCTTCCTTATCTACTTTGCCTTTCCCCTTTTAGCTTCAGCCTCAGCAGCTTTTTCCACTTCTCTTGCCATCTCCCATCCTTCCCCACCAGTCAGAGAAGCCTTGACTTCCTTCTGGCCAGCACTGATTGTTCTGGGAGAGGAGATGGGTCGGCATTGGGCTGTTTTCGAGTGGCACTTCATCAGCGTCCCTGCCTCACTCCCCTTAATACCCTGCTAATCTGGGCTTCACCCGTCTGCTTTGCACAAAGCTACGTGACTGCAGATTTAAATCTTTCCTCCTCTCTGTCCCTCTCTTCTGGTTCACACTTAACAACCAGAAATAATGAAAAATAAACTTAAGCCAGGTGCCTCTCGAGCTGGTTGGTCACGCGGCGCTCGTGCCACAGAAGGGAGGGAGGTTTATTTGTTTGGGTTCCTCTTTCTGTGGCTGGAAGGAGAACTGTGCCGCTGGGTTCCTGCAGTTCTCTCTGCTGTAACAGGCACCTCCTTATTGCACTTAACTGTTTGTGTAACAGCAGCCATGAAACCCCGGCCTTGTTTTTGCAGGCAGGAGCTCAGCCATCATCCCAAAACCACGGGCACCCCCAGTCGATTAAATGGTTAATTCATTCACGTGTCGACTCCCCAGGCTGGAATGCTGACTTCTTAAAAATCGTTTCTCCAAGGGTGGACGTGGCTTTCCGATCTCTAAGCCAGCTGAAATTATCTAAGCAGTTGGCTGTGTTTGCAGTGAGCAGCGTGTGGCTGGTCCCCTGCAGGGAGCTGCGCTTGTTACGTGCTCGATAAAGGACCCGTGGCCAATTCCACGGGGTGGATCGAGGGAATGACACGAGGTGCTACAAGCTGTAAATTCCTCCTGCCTAACGTGCAGCGTAGTGAAAGGAAGCCCAGATCCTGAGGAGTGCATCAGCCACTTTGTGGTGTGTAGCGCTCGGTTTGCCTTCTTTTAGTTAAAAGAAAATGTTTAGACTGGTAAGAGGAGTTTGCTGGAGGCTGTGCCCTCGTGTTGTGTCAGCTTGATATCCCTCCATCCCCTCTGTGGCAGGAGAAGAGGTATTGTATGACCACTCATCTCAGGAGGCATCTGATTTGAGTGTTTTCAATCATTTCTGGCTGTGAAGGGTTGAACAAATTGCTGCCTGAGCTTTGCACTGTGTTTTGAGTTGCTTTGCAACAGTTTTCAGGGCGAAGGAGTGGATGACAAGTGTTCCTCAGGTGGGGGGGGAGGGTTGTAGGGGGAAGTACTGTTCTTGTTTAAGGTTGACAGAGGGCAGGGTTAGATGGGATATTGGGAAGAAATCGTTCCCAGTGAGGGTGGGGAGGCCCTGGCACAGCTTGCCCAGAGAAGCTGTGGCTGCCCCTGGATCCCTGGAAGTGTCCAAGGCCAGGTTGGACGGGGCTTGGAGCAACCTGGGCTAGTGGAAGGTGTCCCTGCCCGTGTCCGGAGATTGGAACAAGATGAGCTTTAAGATCCCTTCCAACCCAAACCATTGTGTGATTTTGTGATTCTGTTTTTAACTGTAGCTTTAATTCCACGGCACGAGCACAGGGTGGTCGGACTTACCTGGTACCTGCAGCCGGGATTCTCTTGTTTGGCTGGAATTACAGGTTGCTTTCTGAACCGATTTGATTGATGTGTTCAGATCCTACCAGTTCAGCATGTGAATCTGTGCCACAGCCAGCAGTCTTTCCATGTTCAGTGTGCCAAATAATGGAGGCTCTGCCTGCAGAGGAAAGGATGGCTGAGAGCCAGCGTACCGGAGATTTCCTCCTGGAATCATAACCGGGTGGCTGATGGACATCTCCATAAAGATGTTGGGACAACGTGACACAGGCACATCTCCTATGCCTCGAGTGTGTCACTAGAAAAAAAAAATTCAGAGGTAATTGGATGTGTCTGCAGGAGGAACTTACTTCTGAGGCTTTGAAGTGGCTGTTGAAATATTCATAATCTCCAGAACAGTTAGATAGCAAGATCAGAGTTTCTAATCTTTCCTTATTTCTCCTTATTTGTGAACGTAATTGATCATAACTTTGAGCTGAGATGAATGTTAAAAAACCTGTTTTGCAGGCTTTGAACGCGCTGTAAATGGCTTCGAGTGATTCTGCTTGTGGCTTGTTGGACCCATACCGGGTAATACGCGTGGTCAGCGTGGAACTGAGCGTGTCTTCAGTGTTGCTTTGTGATCTTAAGAGTATCTGCCAGTTAAAGATGTTAGGAACACCTCATGTTTCGGGGTGAATGCTCCTGTATGTCTGTTCCTTAGTGGTGCAGTGCCCAGTTGTTGTCAGCAGTGAGATTGAAGCAGGATTTGCCGGTGTCACGGGCTCATCGGTGGCAGGGACGTCACATCTGACGCAGATGGGGAGCAGCTGAGTAGGAATAGTTGGTGGCTTTATAATCTGGGGTCTGATACAGAGACAAAGCTACTTGTCAGCACAGGGGGAAGGAGTATCTTGGATTTTTGGAGTCCAAATTCTGATGTTTGGAGCTTGTGGCAGCATCGGCAGTGGCGAAACACCAGGCTACAACCACAAAATTACCTCTAAAAAGCAAAAAAAATAGGGCCCCTCAGAGTAGGGCACGGAGTTGTTTGGCATTCTCGTTCTGGCCCTCTTGCTGTCGAAGAAGGAGCTCCTGGATGGCTGGGCTGGGGAGGAAGGAGGGTTGCTGTCTCCAGCCGCAGTGGATTTTGCTGGAGCGTGTTCTCGCCGTCGAGCCCGAGGCCAACGGTGGCAGATCTCCAGTGCAAACACAGGGATTTGGCATCCGTGGGATGGGAGAGCAAGGAACGTGGCTGGAGTTTGGCAAACTGAGAGGGCTTTTCCTGCTTGGAGCGTTAACCACGGAAGGGAAGATGCCAGGGCAGCCCATGTGAATTGTCAGGAGATCTGGCTCCAGTCAGACCAATCCCCGTCGTGTGGGTTGTACGCCCGTGACTTGCTGGCAATCCAAGTTGTTTGGGGTTGGTGTTTTTTTTTTCTCTCCTTTTTCTGCCCTTTCCTGGGTTTCTAATTTTTCCAGGCTGACTCCTCATGCAGATCTATTCCAGAGACATGCTTGATTTACAGGACAACTCTGAACAGGTTATTGCTGGAGAGAGGAGGACTGTTCAGTGCTCAAAAATTTAGACTATTTGCACCAGAAACCATCTTTGGCTATTTGTGATGTTGTATAAATGTGTGTTACATGAAACTAACTTAATAAAGACAAACCCGGGGCTTGTTTCGTTTTCCAAGAGGAACAGCACTGAAAATGAGTAATGCTGATGGTCTTTTGGGTGGGTTTGTGAGTAGTAACAGCTGAGATGCAGAGAACAGCATCACACATGAGGATCTATCGATATTTATATTACAGCTCTGGAGGCTTGGGGTCTTTTGGATCTGGGACTGATGTGTTGGGCTTCGAAAGTAGGATATTTGAAATAAAATATTTATATTGCTAATGAAATATGGAAATATTATTCTAGGCTGGGATTCATACCGTGTAAACTTGGTTTTCTTCTGCTTTACTTGTAACTCTGGGAAAGACAGTTTGGAGGAAGCAACTGTTGTGGTCTGGCTACTGTCTTATACATATCCAGTAACAAACCCAAATATTAGAAAAATATGACAAATACTTAATTTAAGCCCTCAGTGAGGCTCTTTTTTTTTTCACTGTGGTTTCTACCAGCTTTCCTTTTCCTAATATGCATGGCTAGTTTGGAAAATTATGCTAGAGTCTGCATTTTAGAGCTGTGTTACCATCAGTCATGAGACTCTCCTCAGTTTCCTTGAGCGTAACTTCCCTTCCTGTTTCCACTACTTTCTTTTTATTTTAAATTTGTGCTACCCCTCACGTTCCCAGAGGTTCACCACAATTCTGACTTTCTAACAATAACTGACTTCCAGGTAGTCACTGTAGGTAAAAAAAAAAAACAAACTCACAAAGCCCCCCAAACACCTGCACTGAGTTAAAATGTGGAACGTGTGGCAAACATATAATCTCTCCTTATTTTCCTGTTTCCATCCTGTAGGGGAGGGAAAAAAACCACCCTGCTTTTTCTACCTTTTTTTTTTTTTTTTTTTTTTTGAGCCTAATTTATTTTCCTTTGGAGATCTTGTGCTGTTTGTGTATAAATGTGAGGAGGTTTGGATGGTCTCAAGAGGAAGGCAGAGCATCCCTCCGTGCCGTTCAGTGACGGCGTCAGCGCGGAGGTTGCGCGAGGACACGGGGCTCTCTGTTTCCAGCTCTTCCCTATCTCTGGCTGACCCAGATCCTGAGGCATCACACGGATGTGTGTTCAGCTGTGTTGGAGACGGCGGCCAGAGCTTGCTGCTGCCTGAGCACAGAGCCCAGGAACGCTCAGGGTTGTTCCAGTCCAGATCCCAGACGTGCAAGGTTTGAGCGCGGCGCGAGTTGTGGTGCCCCGGGTCGGGGGGGGGTGTTTGTTTGTGACCAGGGGGTTGATCCTGCTGTAGAAAGCTGCTGGAGAGTTAAAAATCCTGCTGCCTAAGCAGATTACTCATAAAATCAGACTGGTTTGGGTTGGAAGGGACCTTGGAGATCATCTTGTTCCACCCCCTGCCACGGGCAGGGGCACCTTCCACTAGCCCGGGTCGCTCTAAGCCCCGTCCAACCTGGCCTTGGACACTTCCAGGGATCCAGGGGCAGCCACAGCTTCTCTGGGCAACCTGTGCCAGGGCCTCCCCACCCTCACAGGGAAGACTTTTCCTAAAATCCTGTTTTAATTTAATTTTTATCCTGTTTGAGCATTCGTGATGGTCTGTGAATATTTTCATGCACCCCTTTGCGTTGGGGGGTGATTTGGAAGGTGGGTTTCCTGTTTGCAGCTGTTGAAAAATCAGCTGATATCGGTCCCCCTTGTGCTGCAGGTGATAAATTACTTCAGGATTGAGCCGTTGGGACTGAGGGGTGGAGTACAGAAGGAGATGAGTGCTTGGGTTACCCCTGCCGAGGCCAGAAAGGCCGTGGGTGCCGGCTCTGGGCCTGGTGCCTGTCGCTCCCTCCCACGTTTGAGGAGACTTCCCAGTGTGAAATAATTGTTTGGAACTTAAACTGAAGGCAGGCCCTGCCCTCCCCACCCCATCCTTTCTATCCCCACATCCCTGGAAGCAGGATTTCCGTACTGTGAAAACAAAAACCCTGCTTAGCAACTGCTCCTGGCTGGAGAGCGCTGGTCGGGTGAAGCCTCCCGTGAGTGTTTGCTGTTTTCCATCGCTGCTTCCAACCACAAGCAGAAAGGGAGAGGAAGAAGGTTGAGCAGAGCTGTGTAGGGCTTCGAATCAGAGAGTCACAGAATGGTTTGGGTTGGAAGAAGCTTTGAGACGGTCTCATTCCAGCCCCCTTCCATGGGCAGGGGCGCCTTGCACTAGACCAGGTTGCTCCAATCTCCAGTGGGGTCTCATGAGAGCGGAGTAAAAGGGCAGAACCACCTCCCTCAACTTCCTGAAGGAGCAAAGATATGAGGCTTCATCAGGTTTTTGGAGGGAAAAGGGGTCTGGATCGCCCTGCACATCCCTGTAGACATTTCGGTGGTGGTTCCCATCTGGGGATGAGCTGTTTGGTTATGCAGATGTGCTACAAGGACTTGCATTTTTAAATCCTCGCTGCTGAACTCTGGGCTCGGGTTGTGAGCTGTTAAACCGAGAGCTCGCCCCGTGAGTGGATTTTCATTCTGATTTTTCTTGTTTCATTAAATTAGCATAGGAAATACTTCTTGGTATAAAGTAAGTTAGAAAAAAATGGGCTACTCAGGGATTTATGTAGTACACAGGCAGGGTTTTTTTTTTTCTCTCTGAAGCTACATAAGTAGCTGCTCAGGCTATGTGGGTGTTGCTTTGCATATTGATCCCAGCCTCTTTTTGTAGTAGCAACTCCCCTTGCTCTGACTTGGTGCCAGCAGGACAATGTTTTCTGTCCGGGGCCGACCTTGGAAACCTGTCCTGAAGCTCTGTGTGGCTCCTGAGCCCACCTGTGCTTTGATTTTATACTCGCAGCTATTTTATATTTGCATATGTTTGTGTTTACGGTACAAAATCAGTCCCTTGCTTGGTCGTGGTGCAGCCTCTTGCAAGGGGTTGATCCTGGTTTGGTGGCAAAGCTGCCCTGGAGAGAGGGAAACATCTCTTGAGAGCTTGTTAGTGCTGTCCAGCACATGATTTGTGGCAGGCATCGCCCTCTCCTTGCACACTGGCGTGCAGAGGTGCTTGTCCAGGACAGGATGTCCAGTTATTGAGGTGTCAGTGTTATTGTTGGTGATGATAAAATGCCTGTGGAGGGAGGTGAGTGTAGCAGTGACTCAGATCCTGCTGTTAACAGTTCTTGTGCTCTAAAAAGGCAGGACAAGAGCTCCTGTGTGACTCCTGCTCACCGGTGTGGGGTCAGGGAGTTCCCTTGTGGGTTGGTTTATAAAACATTAAGTCCTCCAATCCTTACAGCGGTTGGATTTCTCCTGGTTGTTACTTGTGTGCGCATACAATCGGTGCAAATCTCAGAGCTGGCTTTCCAAGGCACGAAAAAGGTCACTGTTGTGTTCCCCATCTGTGCTTACCCCTGGACCTCGCTGGTGTGAACTCTCCTTGTTCACTCGACTTCCCTGGGGTGTTTGGGAAGGGCACTCGAGGTTGCAAGTGGAACACACCCACTGCCTCTGAAAGGATTGGAAAATCTCCCTGGCTGCTGGTGAGGAGTTGCTGAAATGGCTGAGTATTTTACTGATTTCTATAGTGACTGTTGCCTTGGCAGCAAAGCTTAGCGAGTAAAAGGAAGGCGTGATTCGATTTGGGAGGACTTTGGTTGTCTTCGGTCGAGTTTCAAAGTGTTTTAGGAGGAGTTTGGGGATGGGCCAACTGGTTTGGGGGGTCTTTTTTCTTTGCTGCTGAATGTGGTTTTCTCTTATCAGTAGTTAATTGCAAGACTTAATGCTTTCTGCTTGCAAGAAGACCCCAGACCTGGGTTTTGTCCTTAGCACAGGAAAGACAAAGACCTCTTGGAGCTGATCCAGAGGAGGCCACAGAGATGCTCTGAGGGCTGGAGCTCCTCTGCTCTGGAGCCAGGCTGGGGGAGCTGGGGGTGCTCACCTGGGGAAGAGAAGGATCCAGAGAGACCTGAGAGCCCCTTTAAGGACCTAAAGGGGCTCCAGGAGAGCTGGAGAGGAACTTGGGATAAGGGATTGAGGGACAGGACACAGGGAATGGCTTCCCACTGCCAGAGGGCAGGGATAGGTGGAACAGTGGGGATGAATTGCTGTCTGTGAGGATGGGCAGGCCCTGGCACAGGTTGCCCAGAGAAGCTGCGGCTGCCCCTGGATCCCTGGAAGTTGTCCAAGGCCAGGTTGGACGGGGCTTGGAGCAACCTGGGCTGGTGGAAGGTGTCCCTGCCCATGGCAGGGAGTTGGAATAAGACGATCTCTAAGGTCCCTTCCACCCCAAACCCATTCCATGATTCGAAGTGTGGAGGTGTAACCAGCTGATGATTTTGTGGCTGATTATCTTGTCCTTTAACCAATGAGTTGGTTGCTCCCACACTCAGTACTTGTGCCCAACAACATCTCTGCAAAGCAGGTGCAGGAGAGAACAGGTCTTGATAACCAAGGCTGTAATAGTGCCCTCTCAAATACTTGTTCCATCTGCAGGGGTGTCTGTGGTCGCAGCGTTAGAACCCCACGCGTGTGGATTGAAGTGGTTGGTGGTGGCAATGACTCCCCATGTTTGGAGTTAGCACTTCAGTGTTTGCTGGGAACAGGGGGGGAAAAAGGTCATGTAAACACGAGGAGGTGAGGCCTGGAGCCCTTGCCGAGGTTGTTTCATCCTGCTGGGTCTTGTGCCGGGTATTTTGAGATACCGGTTTTACTCGGCATCATTATCAGAGTGCAGTTGGCATTATGGTGATGATCACATTGTTATTTATAATTCCTTAATGAACCATGTCTGCTGCAAATGGAGGGAGTGTTTCAGTAGCCTGGCCCAGCCTAAAGAGCTCATGTGAGAGCTGGGGAGCCTTGTGTGTGCCCATCCTCGTGGGATGGAGCTGAGCCCATGGACGTGGCCTGGCAGCAGCTGATGCTGGTTCCCACCTTTTTTGGAGAGGATGAGACCTTTTGTGGGAAAAAGGGGGTCAGTGAGGGTTGTTACTCTCCTGTACAGTTTCTGCAAAGCTTACCTGACGAAGCTTTCACAGATACACCACAGGGAACGAGGCATTTTTAATGTGACAAGCTGGAAGGTGTTAGTAAAGAAGCTTTTTTACCTATTCCTCTTCCCTTAGACAGGCTGTGAAACAGGGGTTTGAAGGGTAGGTGATGTTAGAAATTCCACTTGGTTTTCCTCATTTTAACTCTCAATGAAACCAACTCCATGGCCTGTGTCCTTAGCAGAGTATTGTGTTTCCTCTGAGCCTTCCTCCCGTGAGTATCAGTTACTCTGCCTTTACAGGAGGTGCTTGATAGTGATTTACACGCTGGTGGTGTGAGAGCAGCGGGCTGGGATTGCACCTGCACTTGCTCCCAGAAATGTCAGCCACGAGGACTGAACTTTTCTGCTCAGCAGCTCCCTGGTGAACCCCACACCATCCTCTTTGCTCGTCCATCCAGGACGAGGTGGTCTGGATATCTGTGCCTCTGTTTGCGACGTGGGATTTCTTGTTTTTAAAACCAGCTAAGACTTTTAGGAGGTAGATTTATGTTTCATAATCCGCAAAGTTACAGAAATTGCAGTCAAGCAGTCTTTATTCTCCTGTTTGGTACCTTAAATAACATCGCTGGGGGGGAGTTTAAAGCACAGTCCCCACGTGCCACATCAACACGTCTTTTAATGCCACCAGGGCTGGACAAGCCTTTCAGGGAAGAAATTTTTCCTGTTATCCAGTCTAAACCTTTCCTGGCTGTTGAGATGTAATTTGAAGGTTGGCTACAGGCTCCTAAACAGTGATGAATGCAACCCTTGGCCCTGTATCTTTCGGGATTGTGAGTCCTTAAGAATGTTGTCAGGGAGTGGACAGAAGGCCGGTGTGTTGGGAGGATAATGGTTCGGGGTTTGCCTGGAAACTGGGATTCAGTTTCACTCCAGCGATTAGAACTGAAAAAGTTTGATATTGCTCCCCCTCGTGGTGCCGTGACAGCCCCAAAGCCACGCTGGATTTGCACCACAGAACTTGGAGAGGCAGCTCTGTCGCCGTGGAACAGCGCAGGAAGCTGAGGCCCTGCTGCCAGACCAGCAGCCCAGGTGCTGTAACAGCATTAAAAAAAAATAAATAACTTGGGCTTTAACAGCATTTTGTAAGGCGTCATCCTTGGAAAGAAGAAGCCCATGGAGAAGTCTTTTAGTTGGGAATTTTGGTGCCCTGGGACACCACGAGTACGGCGAGCACACGGAGATGGGCAGGTGGAGAGCTGAGCTGCTCTCCTTCAGTGCCAGCCTTGTAGGAGCTTCTAATGTGGGTTACCATGCATAATTCAGCCCTGTTTCCATGTTCAGAGCTCTGTAACTAAATACTGATTTGCTAAACACAACCTGAATAATGAAGCAATCTGTGGCTGAAAGCCTTCCTTGGTACTGAGGGAAATAAATAGAGCTATATCTTCTGTTTTAAAACAACACAGATATTCACAAGGTGCAAGAGTCATCTCCATCCCTTGTTTGCTTTGTGGATTTAAACATGTCCAGGCCAGGGAGAGGTGCCCTGTTCAAAGTACTACCAGTCCTTCCTCTAAAGCTCTTTATTTTCTCAACCATCGTGGTTGATTCTAGGGAAAAACAGATGGAAAACTGCACCCTGCGTTTCCTGCTGAGTTTAGGAGGGAACAGGTCAGAAAATACATTGGTGTGCAGTTGTGGTCATGTTTGTGCAGGGGTAAAGCTCTGTATCTCTTCTGAACCACTTTACCTCCAATCTTGTCAGTAGGGTAAATTATTTTGGTTTTTCTCAGTCACAGCTTTGCTCCCTGCAGTCAAACACAAGCACTTGGTAGCCTGCAAGAGGCTAAAAATATTCTTGAAGCTGATAAAGGCTTGATGTGACTTTTCAAAATACTTTGTTTGTTTTGTTTTTTTTTTCCCCCATGCTGTTAGTTTCTTTCTCACATGTAGTCCATGGGATGGCAGGTTGGAGACAGGGGGTTCACTGGTTTCTTCTCTTTGCTCTGGGGAGGACCAGTTTTTGTTGGTTGGTTTTTGTTGGTTGGCTGAATAAATACCTTAGATCTGGGATTTTGCTGCTTGTGCCTCAAAAATTCGGGAAGTAACATTTGGTTCCTTTTTTTAGCTGATAGAAAACAATTCTTTTCTTTGTAGCAGTATACCATGGAAACAGTAAAATTTACCTCAAAGAGCTGCTAAACACCTGCAAACCTAAATGCTTTATTTTTAGGCTAATCTGTTTGGACATGGGATTTTCCTGCTGGTGTTTTGGCAGAGAGAGTAGATCCTTGCATCCTTTTTTGGGTATTGGTGACCTGGCACATCAGATATGGCACCTGGAAGCATTCAAGGCCAGGTTGGACGGGGCTTGGAGCAAACCTAGTCTAGTGGAAGGTGTCCCTGCCCATGGCAGTGGGTGGGAAAATGAGATGGTCTGTAAGGTCCTCTCCAGCCCAAACCATTCTGGGATTCTGTGGGTTTTACCTTGCAGAACAAAAACCAGGCTTCGTATTCAATCACTAGTGCGAAACATTGCATCGAGGTACCAATCTGTGAGGGGGAGAAAAGGCTTCTGAGCATTCCCTCTGTAGATCCTTAAATCCACGAGTATGAGGATTGTAAGAGGAGTTTGGGTGCTGGTGATGGACCATAGCAGTGGGAAATACAACAACTACAGGGCAGGCAGGTTTCTTCCCACAGCTGCAAAGTGGTGTTAAAGCTCTTAAGGAATCAGCAGCAAGCCTGGGAAGGACAGTGCTGTGTGTCCAAGGCTGGAACTCAAACGAGTTGGTCTTTTCCCATGCAGAATCTTGGATGTTCTTCTGCAGAAATTTTTGTTTGTTGCTGAACTGCTGTCCTAACGAGCGGTTTTGGGTGTCTCTCCTCCCCAGGAAGAAGAATGCCAACGCGAATATGAAGTGAAACGACTCCTATGCTGTGCCCCGGTGCCCGGATGCTCCTGCCGGCGGGTTGGAGACGGGCACCCGCCTCGGGCCACACCGCTTCCCGGGACACCATGAAGCCGAGGAGGAGCTTCCCAGCGCGCCGGAGCGGCGGGGAGGGCTGCCCCGTTTGAGATCCATGCCAGACGGCGCCCCGGCTGCCTGGCGAGATGAAAGAGGTGGTGCTGTGGTCGCCCGAGGAGGTGACCAGCTGGCTGACGGAGAATGCGGTGCCCGAGTACTGCGAGCCCCTGAGGAGCTTCACCGGGCGCGACCTCATCAACCTGACGGAGGAGGACTTCAAGAGGACGCCTCTCTCCCGGGTGTCTTCCGACAGCGGCCAGCGGCTCTTGCACATGATTGAGACTCTGAAAATGGCTCACCACATGGAGGCTCACAAAAATGGCCACGCCAACGGGCACGTCCGCGGCGGCGGCGGCGGCGAGAACGGCTTCGGCAGCAAGGCCAAGCTCAACGGGGTGCCAAACGGGTTCAAGAAGGAGATGATCAAGATCCCCATGCCAGAGCCGGAGCGCTCGCAGTACCCCATGGAGTGGGGCAAGACTTTCCTGGCTTTTATTTATGCACTTTCTTGTTTTGTCTTCACCACAGTGACTATCTCAGTCGTTCACGAACGAGTGCCTCCCAAGGAGGTGCAGCCTCCCCTCCCAGATGCATTTTTTGATCGCTTTGATCGGGTGCAATGGGCTTTTTCTATTTGTGAAATCAACGGCATGATCCTTGTAGGACTGTGGTTTGTTCAGTGGCTGCTTCTAAAGTACAAGTAAGTAAAGCCTTTAGAAAGCTGAGTGCCCCTGACAGCTTTTGGAGGAGGACAGGTGTTGGTTTACTTCCAAGTGAAGTGAAGCTTCTTGTGATCTTCTGATTTGGGTTTCGGAAACTGAAATAGGTACCGTGCAGTGTGAGCTGCTTGAGCGAGAGGTAGAAGTTCAGTCCAACTGTTCCCTAAGAAGCTAAACAATACCCCGTTTGTGTTTGTCTGCACAATCAACTGGAGCCCTTTTTGTGTGTGAAAAGCCCAGGAATTGGGTGAAATGATGATCTGAACTCAGTTGGTTGTTCTGTTTGTTTAGAAGGAGCACAGCTCACGCCGTTGTGAGGGCAGCTGCGAACCAGGATCCAAGGGAATGGCTGGAGCTGTGTCAGGGCAGGGTCAGGTTGGATCTCAGGGAAAGGTTCTTCCCCCAGAGGGTGGTTGGCACTGAACAGGCTCCCCAGGGCAGTGGGCACAGCCCCAAGGCTGCCAGAGCTCCAAGAGGGTTTGGACAAAGCTCTCAGGGACAGGGTGGGATTGTTGGGCTGTCTGTGCAGGGCCAGAATTTTAACTTGATTATAGGATGGATCCCTTCCAGCTGTATATATTCTGTGATTTAGTGTCCCTGTGCTTTGCCTGATCCAAAGCCCTGCCCTAGAGCTCCTGCGCAAAAGCAGCAGGCAGGGGATTAGCCTGTGCTCCTGAATATCACTGCGTGAAAAAAGCATTGAAGTGGGTTCTCTTCTGGCCGTTGGGTGGGGCAGGTGATGTCAAACGCAAGGGATGTCCAAAAGCTGATCATAAAATAAGCAGAAGACCTGCAGTGAATTTGGAAGCTCCCAGTGCTTGTCCCAGCGTCCTGCTCGCAGTTGCAAGGGTGAATTTGCCTTCCAGGGGAATTAACCTGCCACATCCCCTCCTCAGAGAGCACGTGGATGTTTAATGCAAGGTATTTATAGAGCTGGAAATGCACACCTTAGGCTGCCTGACCACGAGTGTCTGATGCAAACCCTCGTGCTGAATGAAGTGTTCAAAGTCAGGCAGTTTAAGCAGGCCAGGTTGGAACAACAGATCCCTCTCACACTTCCCTAAGCTAAAATATGCCAAATCCAGCTGAATCGAGTGGGTCTGTGGGGAATTTTAATTGAAAAGAGAAGTTCAGTGCTCAATAAAACGCTGCCACTTCTTCAGTCTCTCAAAATTAGGTGCTTCTCAGTCTTTAATCCCCAATCCCCCCGTTTGCCTTTATGGTTATAAAGAAAAAAAGCAGGTTCAAGTAATAAAAGCCAGGCAGAAGTGTTGAGACCTTCACTGGATCGCTCTCCCAGGAGAAAAATTCTGCAGAGGAAAAAAAACCTGTCCCTGATGGCTTGGTGCCTTCCACGCTTGAATATCAGTCCGTTGAGCTACATTAATAAGTGTCATTTTTATCTCCAGTCTTTGTCCATGTTTACATCAGAGGAGAGAAGAAAAAATGTGGAATACTGTGTTGAAGCAGTGAGCACTCCAGTGCAAAATGTGTTTACCCTGTAAGAGTTGATGCTTTCCTGATAAATCAAGGCACTCAAGTTGTTATTAATCTGGCACTGCAGAGTCATCCTCCTCCAAGAATGGAGCTCTCCAGTTTAATAACTCTGCCAAAAGCTATTAAAAAGATGGCCAGTTTTGAGTTTTGAAAGAGCTCAGCTTGATAGGAATATTGTTTTTTTTTTTAAAAGTGAACACAATAGCAACAAAGGAATTGGCAGTGCCTGAAGGGAACCTCCAAGAAAGGTGCAGAGAGACTATTTCCAAGGGCCTGGAGTGGCAGGACAAGGGGGAATGGCTTCCCTCTGCCAGAGGGCAGGGTTAGATGGGATATTGGGAAGGAACTGTTCCCTGTGAGGGTTGCCCAGGGAAGCTGTGGCTGCCCCTGGATCCCTGGAAGTGTTGGGTTGGCTGGGGCTTGGAGCCACCTGGGCTGGTGGAAGGTGTCCCTGCCCGTGGCAGGGGGTGGAACAAGATGAGCTTTAACATCCCTGCCAGCCCAAACCATCCTGTGATTCCACGAATGCCAGAAATAGCAGCTTTGAGATGATCATAACGGCAAATAATGATCTAAAATCAACCAAAACCGACAGGGTCTGTAACCAGCAGAGCACAAAGGGTGGTTTAACTGCTGTAACTGGATTTGTCCTTGATTTCTGCAGTCCTGGCAGTGATGTCTCTTTAGGGTTTGTAGCAGTTGCTCCTGTCCTGGTGGATGTGCCAGAAGGGCTTTAATTGTTGTAGCTCTTTTCCTTGACGTTTTCTTAGCTGTTACCCTGTGGTGAAACCCAGCAGGCCAGTTTTGGGGCTGGCTGTCCCTCCTGGCTTTACCTCGTGTGCTCTTGCTGCTTTTGCAGAACCACCCCACTGTACCCCAGAACTGCATCTGCCCCTCTCTGTATCCACCAGGGATTAGCTGGCAACCCTCAGGAATAAATGTCTTTGCAGCTGTGGCTGCTTGCCTGGAGAGTGGCTTCCCCTGCAGACACCCTGTGCTGTGGCCAGGGCAGCTCTGCAGTTGCAGTTTGGAGGTTTCCTTGCTGATGTGAATTGCTTCCTTTGTAGTGCTGCT
>NW_020957735.1:3146-7150 GCF_003031625.1 Empidonax traillii | reverse complement strand
TCTCTGTATCCACCAGGGATTAGCTGGCAACCCTCAGGAATAAATGTCTTTGCAGCTGTGGCTGCTTGCCTGGAGAGTGGCTTCCCCTGCAGACACCCTGTGCTGTGGCCAGGGCAGCTCTGCAGTTGCAGTTTGGAGGTTTCCTTGCTGATGTGAATTGCTTCCTTTGTAGTGCTGCTCAGGAGCGGTGTGTTCTCACCTCCTTCAGGTTATCCAAGCTGAAACAAACTTCCTCCTTTTCACCTTAGAATGAAAATACTGTGACTTTATCCCCTGCCTTGAATAGGAAATTAGTGACAGCCCCCAGCTAATGGAGGGGTTTGGGGCTCGAAATCCCCTTTTAATGTCTTCAGCACCCGATCTGCGCAGGCCTTTGTGTTCTAATCCTTAGATTTCCTGTAATCACCTCCGTGGGTCATGTTACATGAGTTGCTCTTGTGTTCCTGACCTGGAAAGCGTGGGAATGTTTGTGGAGCGGTTCAGTATTCTCAGGTGTAAGCCGATACCCTCACGAGTTCCAAAAGCATCAGAAGCAAACAGTTGGTGGTTTGTTTTATTTACCTTTTGTGTGGTTTGTTTGCCTCGAGTGACCTCCTTATTTTGATCCTCTATTTTTTTTCCCCCCCCCTCTCCCAGGTCTATAATTAGCAGAAGATTTTTCTGTATAGTTGGCACACTGTACCTGTACCGGTGTATTACAATGTACGTGACCACGCTCCCAGTACCTGGAATGCATTTCAAGTGTTCTCCAAAGGTAAACTGCTTCTGGCTGTCCTTCCCATGTTCTTAATCTGCATGTTTCCCCCTTGGCCTGCTCTTAACCAAAACTACCAGCAACACTTTGTCAGGAGTTGTTTCTGAGGGTGGGGAGGGCCTGGCACAGGTTGCCCAGAGAAGCTGTGTCTGCCCCTGGATCCCTGGAAGTGTCCAAGGCCAGGTTGGAAGGGGCTTGGAGCAACCTGGGCTAGTGGAAGCTGTCCCTGATCTTTAAGGTGCCTTCCAACCCAAACCGTTCTGTGATTCTAATTTGAGAACGCTGGTTTGGTGTGACAGGGACATCCTTCCGCAGATAATTGGCTGCCCTTCTCGGTGGAGGTGGTGACAGGTGTTTTGGGGGGCAGTGCAGTCGTTCCCACCCTTTTCAAAACGCTGATTTACACCATTTCTGTGGCATTTTCAACTACTTTGCACGATCAGCAATTTTCTGTCTCCACCAAAGCGGCTGAAGGTGTGCAGCCTGCAGATGTGCCACGTGTGAGACTCATTTATTTCAAACCACCTCAGTGTGTGGAATCCAAATATCATTTGTGCTTGAAAATGGCCCCAAGAGGCTTTCCTGAGGCTGGTGGAGCTCTCTCCACTGCATGTATTTTTGCAGCTGTGGTAGCACAAGGAGCTTGTCACCTCCTCCCGGGTGTAGCACTGACTCACATTTGTTGTGCCAAGGAATAAAGTGGCCTTGCAAAAGCCGTGGATGAAACCAGGCTAGTGAGACAGAGGTGCATTGGACAAGCCCCTTGTGGTCAGCCTGGAAGGGTAATTCACCTGCTTGGGGTGGAGAATGGGGCAGGGTTGTTGCATCCATCTCATGCCACCCAAAATATCTTAGTGTGCACAGCCGTAAATTGAGTGACAGGCAGTAAAATCCCCGCTGTGACTTGGGGCACGTGCTGCCGTTGCTTGGGTGAGGATTGGCAGGTACAAACAAAGCTGAACTGCTTCAGTTCCTCAGGGAAATCAAGCCAGTGAATGTACCAGCACCAGTACTTTGCCAAGGCAGGATGTTTGCCAAGCCATGTGTGGCTTTTAGAGGGGCCCAGAGTTTTTGGAAGGAGAAGAGAGCGGGAGAGGAGTCAACACTTTGTTTGATCAGTCATCTGTTATGAAATTAAAAAAAAAGAACACAGGTACTTATGGGCTGAAGTGAATAAATCTGCCACTTTGGGGAATTTACAGTGTTGGCAAATCCTTCTCATTACTCAAGTAGAGGCAAGCTCGTGCTGTTGCCCCGATCAGATTAATGATTAACTGGTTTTTCTGGAAAGCTATAAATGCACTGGTGGGAAAAGAATAACTTCTCAGCACCTTACTGAGTTATATACAATTCTGAAGAGTGGGCTTTGGGGAGCGTTTTAATGTTTGTAATGAAGAGTTAGCAGGAAATGTTTAATTCCTACAAAGAACCTGCTGAAGTCCGTCAGAAACTCTTTAATTGCCACTTCTTGAAGTTGGGCACCGTGCTCTGACAGACACCACACATGTTTCTGTCAGACTGTGAAACGGAAAGAGATAACTTTGAAGACTTTTCCGAGGTGGCCTTAGGGTTTGGAGCGAGATACTCTTCATCAAATCTTGGTTTTGGCAGCTGGATGTACAGTTCATGCTGGTTTCTGTTAGATTATCATCAGTTAGGGCATTGCCCCTTAAACAGAAGGAAAACCTCACATGAACATCAGCTATAACAGGTGCAAAGCATCAGTGAACTCCTGTCTCGCTTCCAGAAGAAATGAAAGGCAGAGTCGCTGGCTAAACCCTTTGCTTTAAACTCTGACAGGTTAAAGCTGATATTTTACTGTGCTTTTGTGTTTTCCTCTTCCCCCAGCTTTTTGGAGACTGGGAATCTCACCTGCGAAGGATAATGAAATTGATCGCTGGTGGAGGATTGTCCATCACGGGATCCCACAACATGTGCGGCGACTACCTGTACAGCGGCCACACCGTCATCCTCACCCTCACATACCTGTTCATCAAAGAGTGTGAGTTCCTGGCTGTTCCTGGTGTATAATTCCGTCCTGATTGAGGGAATCACTGTTGTGCTCGTTGGTAAATGCAGTTAGCGTTAAAATTTAAGTGGTTCACCCAGGGTGAGAGGAAGTGGCCTCAGGTTGTGCCGAGTGGGGTTAGGCTGGATGTTAGGCTGGATATTAGGGAAACACTTCACCAGAAGGGTTTGGGTTGGTTTTTAGTTGGAACTATAGCTCATTTAGTTGGAACTGAAGTTCGTCTTGATCCACCCCCTGCCCTGGGCAGGGACACCTTCCACCAGCCCAGGTTGCTCCAAGACCCATCCAGCCTGGCCTTGGACACTTCCAGGGATCCAGGGGCAGCCGCAGCTTCTCTGGGCAACCTGTGCCAGGGCTTTCTCACCCTCACAGGGAACAATTTCTTCCCACTATCTCATCTAAACACAAACTGATTAATCTGATTGGCCAGGGTATGTTGTGTCTTTTTCAAAGATTTCATAACCTTTGTATTGTCCAAGGATCTCCTTACCCCTGACGCGATTTTAAGTTACACCTTAGGAGAACAGGACTTACTTTGCGATCTCAGCATTCCTGCTCCTAATCTTCCTGCAGGATTGCAGTCCATGACCTCTGCTAATGACAGCAATAGCCTTGATAAGGCTACACTTTGAAATAACCGCTGCTTGTGCTTCTTTGCAGATTCCCCGCGGCGGCTCTGGTGGTATCACTGGCTTTGCTGGGCGCTCAGCATGGTTGGGATGTTCTGCATCCTCCTTGCTCATGACCACTACACTGTGGACGTGGTGGTGGCTTACTACATCACTACAAGACTCTTCTGGTGGTACCACACAATGGCCAACCAGCAAGTGAGTTCCTTCCTCTCTTGGGATCCCCGGGGCTCCGCTTTGCAGTTGGGTGGTGATGGGGGAAACATCCAGGAGGAGTGAACCCACCCGTGTCCTGTGGAGAGTCCCTCTCCGTCCCCTGCCACTGGGTTTGCAGGAAAAAAAAGTCATCACTGCTTGGGTTCTTCTTGTGTCTTGACCAGAGAAAGTTGTGAAGGTCCAAGGCGGGCAGGCCTCTGCTTTCCCCTGGATAGCCTCAGTTTTTTGAAATCCTTCTGAATTTGGGCCGGTTTGGTGTTAGCAGAGCAAACCATTCAGATGTGGTGGGGTTCTTTTGTCTTGGTTTTTTGTTTGCCTCTTGAGGCCAGCTGGGTTTTCTCTGTGTTCTGGGGCTTGTGCCCTTCAGTTCGATGAC
>NW_020957735.1:0-3125 GCF_003031625.1 Empidonax traillii | reverse complement strand
TCTCTGTATCCACCAGGGATTAGCTGGCAACCCTCAGGAATAAATGTCTTTGCAGCTGTGGCTGCTTGCCTGGAGAGTGGCTTCCCCTGCAGACACCCTGTGCTGTGGCCAGGGCAGCTCTGCAGTTGCAGTTTGGAGGTTTCCTTGCTGATGTGAATTGCTTCCTTTGTAGTGCTGCTCAGGAGCGGTCTGTTCTCACCTCCTTCAGGTTATCCAAGCTGAAACAAACTTCCTCCTTTTCACCTTAGAATGAAAATACTGTGACTTTATCCCCTGCCTTGAATAGGAAATTAGTGACAGCCCCCAGCTAATGGAGGGGTTTGGGGCTCGAAATCCCCTTTTAATGTCTTCAGCACCCGATCTGCGCAGGCCTTTGTGTTCTAATCCTTAGATTTCCTGTAATCACCTCCGTGGGTCATGTTACATGAGTTGCTCTTGTGTTCCTGACCTGGAAAGCGTGGGAATGTTTGTGGAGCAGTTCAGTATTCTCAGGTGTAAGCCGATACCCTCACGAGTTCCAAAAGCATCAGAAGCAAACAGTTGGTGGTTTGTTTTATTTACCTTTTGTGTGGTTTGTTTGCCTCGAGTGACCTCCTTATTTTGATCCTCTATTTTTTTTCCCCCCCCCTCTCCCAGGTCTATAATTAGCAGAAGATTTTTCTGTATAGTTGGCACACTGTACCTGTACCGGTGTATTACAATGTACGTGACCACGCTCCCAGTACCTGGAATGCATTTCAAGTGTTCTCCAAAGGTAAACTGCTTCTGGCTGCCTTCCCATGTTCTTAATCTGCATGTTTCCCCCTTGGCCTGCCCTTAACCAAAACTACCAGCAACACTTTGTCGGGAGTTGTTTCTGAGGGTGGGCAGGCCCTGGCACAGGTTGCCCAGAGAAGCTGTGGCTGCCCCTGGATCCCTGGAAGTGTCCAAGGCCAGGTTGGACGGGGCTTGGAGCAACCTGGGATAGTGGAAGTTGTCCCTGATCTTAAAGGTGCCTTCCAACCCAAACCGTTCTGTGATTCTAATTTGAGAACACTGGTTTGGTGTGACAGGGACATCCTTCCGCAGATAATTGGCTGCCCTTCTTGGTGGAGGTGGTGACAGGTGTTTTGGGGGGCAGTGCAGTCGTTCCCACCCTTTTCAAAACTCTGATTTACACCATTTCTGTGGCATTTTCAACTAATTTGCACGATCAGCAATTTTCTGTCTCCACCAAAGCGGTTGAAGGTGTGCAGCCTGCAGGTGTGCCACGTGTGAGACTCATTTATTTCAAACCACCTCAGTGTGTGGAATCCAAATATCATTTGTGCTTGAAAATGGGCCCCAAGAGGCTTTCCTGAGGCTGGTGGAACTCTGTCCACTGCATGTGTTTTTGCAGCTGTGGTAGCACAAGGAGCTTGTCACCTCCTCCCGGATGTAGCACTGACTCACGTTTGTTGTGCCAAGGAATAAAGTGGCCTTGCAAAAGCCGTGGATGAAACCAGGCTACTGGGACAGAGGTGCATTGGACAAGCCCCTTGTGGTCAGCCTGGAAGGGTAATTCACCTGCTTGGGGTGGAGAATGGGGCAGGGTTGTTGCATCCGTCTCATGCCACCCAAAATATCTTAGTGTGCACAGCCGTAAATTGAGTGACAGGCAGTAAAATCCCCGCTGTGACTTGGGGCATGTGCTGCCGTTGCTTGGGTGAGGATTGGCAGGTACAAACAAAGCTGAACTGCTTCAGTTCCTTAGGGAAATCAAGCCAGTGAATGTACCAGCACCAGTACTTTGCCAAGGCAGGATGTTTGCCAAGCCATGTGTGGCTTTTAGAGGGGCCCAGAGTTTTTGGAAGGAGAAGAGAGCGGGAGAGGAGTCAACACTTTGTTTGATCAGTCATCTGTTATGAAATTAAAAAAAAAGAACACAGGTACTTATGGGCTGAAGTGAATAAATCTGCCACTTTGGGGAATTTACAGTGTTGGCAAATCCTTCTCATTACTCAAGTAGAGGCAAGCTCGTACTGTTGCCCCGATCAGATTAATGATTGACTGGTTTTTCTGGAAAGCTATAAATGCACTGGTGGGAAAAGAATAACTTCTCAGCACCTTATTGAGTTATATACAGTTCTGAAGAGTGGGCTTTGGGGAGCGTTTTAATGTTTGTAATGAAGAGTTAGCAGGAAATGTTTAATTCCTACAAAGAACCTGCCGAAGTCCGTCAGAAACTCTCTAATTGCCACTTCTTGAAGTTGGGCACCGTGCTCTGACAGACACCACACGCATTTCTGTCAGACTGTGAAACGGAAAGAGAGAACTTTGAAGACTTTTCCGAGGTGGCCTTAGGGTTTGGAGCGAGATACTCTTCATCAAATCTTGGTTTTGGCAGCTGGATGTACAGTTCATGCTGGTTTCTGTTAGATTATCATCAGTTAGGGCATTGCCCCTTGAACAGAAGGAAAACCTCACATGAACATCAGCTATAATAGGTGCAAAGCATCAGTGAACTCCTGTCTCGCTTCCAGAAGAAACGAAAGGCAGAGTCGCTGGCTAAACCCTTTGCTTTAAACTCTGGCAGGTTAAAGCTGATATTTTACTGTGCTTTTGTGTTTTCCTCTTCCCCCAGCTTTTTGGAGACTGGGAATCTCACCTGCGAAGGATAATGAAATTGATCGCTGGTGGAGGATTGTCCATCACGGGATCCCACAACATGTGCGGCGACTACCTGTACAGCGGCCACACCGTCATCCTCACCCTCACATACCTGTTCATCAAAGAGTGTGAGTTCCTGGCTGTTCCTGGTGTATAATTCCGTCCTGATTGAGGGAATCACTGTTGTGCTCGTTGGTAAATGCAGTTAGCGTTAAAATTTAAGTGGTTCACTCAGGGTGAGAGGAAGTGGCCTCAGGTTGTGCTGAGTGGGGTTAGGCTGGATATTAGGCTGGATATTTTACAGGGGATTCTATGAGGGCCTGAAGACAGCCTACGGTCCTACACACCAGGTTCAAAGCCCTCTACTCAGTACAGATGGCCAAACTATTCTCACAGATAAAGTCTCCATTCTGAATCGATGGTCCGAACACTTCCAGACTCTCTTCAGTACTAGCCGTGTAGTTCAGGACTCAGCAATGCAGTTCATTTCACAACAA
>NW_020957734.1:19562-22168 GCF_003031625.1 Empidonax traillii | reverse complement strand
CTGGCTCTTCCTGGGCATCTCCCTGGCTGCCCTCCTGGGCAACGGCCTCATCCTCAGCGCCGTAGCCTGCGACCAGCACCTGCACACCCCCAGGGACTTCTTCCTGCTGCACCTCTCCCTCACAGACCTGGGGAGCATCTGCACCACTGTGCCCAAAGCCATGCACAACTCCCTCTGGGGCACCACAGCCATCTCCTACGCAGGATGTGCTGCACAGGCCTTTTTCTTTCTGTTCTTCATTTTAACAGAGTTTTTCCTCCTGACCATCATGTGCTACGACCGCTACGTTGCCATCTGCAAACCCCTGCACTATGACCCTCCTGGGCAGCAGAGCCTGGGCCACTGGGTTTCTCACTGGTCTGCTGCTCACAGCCAAGCCCTGAGCCCCCCGGCAGGGACAGGATCTGCTGGGCCAGGGCCTGGGGCTCAGCCTTGGCCTTTGTGCTCCCCAAAACCAAGGCAGGCTTTGCTCAGCATTGCAGGGGCCTGCCCAGAGCCTTTGTCTGCCTGCACTCCTGGCCTGCAAGGATCTGCTCTCAGGCGTCCCTGGGGAGGCTTTGTCAGTGCCTGCCCTCAGTGGGGCCCAGCAATGCTTCAAGGGACTGGGAGTTTGGCTTCTGACTTCTTGAACAGCTTCTTCAATCTTCTTTCAATACTTGAGGATGATGGACTTGCCTCCAAATACACTGTGGGGCTCATTAAAATACAGAAAAACAAATTATTTCACTTCTTTTAATTGTCTTTATGTCTTCAAGATTTCTACAGCTAATTGGAGTTGTTTTGTAGTTTAGCTAATGAGGAATTTTATGAGGAAGATTTTAAAGTGGAAGACAAAAAAATATAATTTTCTATGAAAGGCAATGATTTACACAGAACCTTTAGGATGCAAGAGGGTCAGGGTGCAAAGGATTTGGTCACAAAGATAAGGGACAAAATTAATAGCATATAATTATTGACCAACTAATTGTTATCAAGCGATTCAATATAATTTGTTACAATTGAACAGTGACTGAATTATAGATTCCCAATAACAACGCTCACACCACAGTCAATTCACATCCACACCCAGGCAGAGATGTGTGGACACATCAAGATCTGGGTGTGTAAAGGTCCCTCTCCAAAATTCTCCCGTTTTCAGTGAAACTCTCCCACACATCCCTTTGTGTTTCCCACTAGAAAAGGGTCACAGCTGGAGGAGTGTTTGTTGAGGGGGATCAGAATTGTCCTGGGCATCAACCACGCTCCTTGGAGTGTTGCAAACTGGAGGGTTCCCGAGCTCCAAGAGGCTGCGAGAGGTGTCCCACTGAGAGGGAGGTGCTGGGGAGCTCCCAGGGCCTCCCTCAGCACCGCTGGCTGTGGGCTCACAAGGGCAATGGCTTTAGTTATCTGCTGAATTTCCATTCTCAGTAACAACTGGAGTTTCCCAAAGATTTGGGAATTGTATCCAAACTGTTCCATTTGGGTTACGTTTCAGGTAGAGAATGTTTCAAGGCTTTCATGGGGTGACTCATTATCCTGTGTTCCCCAGCTCTTACACCAACCTAAGTCAGCTGGATGGTTTATTGCTAATGTGTCCCAAGGGTTGACACCTCCAATGCAATAGAAATCTCTCCCCCTGCATTACAAAACATTTTGGATTCATGAGGTGTTCAAATGGAGCAGGAAAATGAACAACAACTTTACTAAAACAAAGAACCATCAAGAATAAAGCAAGGATCCTGCAGTTACAGAGAAAACATCCCTCCAATGCTTCTGTCCCCTCTGGCTGCTGAGGTGGCAGCGCAGGCCCGAGGCCTGTTTCTGCTCTGCTCTCATAATACCTAAAAAATGGTCATAGAATACAAACAATGCCAGCTCTCTCTGGTGAGTTACTGCTGGTGTCAAGGTGCTGTTTTTAATGCTGATTCTGCTAAACCCAAAATGCTTCATGAAACTTCCAAAACATCGCCTTCTTTTTGAAGCAGGTTTGGACAGATAAGCTGCTCCCTGGCCTGGAAATATATCTGGCAGTCAAACCCTTTCTAACTATAAAAGCACCGTCCAACTTTCACGTGGCAGATTCTTCCCCAGACTTCCTTGAAGTGTGTGGAGCTTCTCCCATGAAGCAGGGACAGTTCTTCATGGACTTGAGATAACGTTTGAGGATCATTTGGGATGGGTTTGTGTTTTCTTTCTTGAACAAGTTTTTCTCCTGATGGGCTGTCACGATGCCTTCTAGGAATGAAAATATTCATTGCATTACTCCAGCCCATTCTCAGGAATGCCTATGGCTCCACAAGAGAAACAGAACTAAAAGTTATTAAAAACTCTTCTATAGCTGTCTCATCACATGAAATTTGGGGGTGGAGGGAAGGAAGGAAAAAACCCTTAGCACTTCCTTAGGAACTTAGATTCAGCAAAACATAATCCAAACACTGATTGCAAACTAACCCATTAAACTTCTTGCTAACTGGAAATTTCTTTCAAGACGTAATCTAGAATACATGGCTTAGTCTTGATTATTACGTGAGATGCCAAAGGAAAGAAAAAGGTTTCACCGCATTCTTACAAACCTCTGACAATCAATTCCTATATCGAACTGCCTTCCTTAATTAGAGACATGGCTA
>NW_020957734.1:8955-19541 GCF_003031625.1 Empidonax traillii | reverse complement strand
ATGATCTGTAAGGGGCCCCTGGTAACGAGGTACTTCAGCCCAGACCCCTTGCTCCAGATGTGCCAGCTACACCAAAGAAAACAAGAGAGACTCTCATCCAAGTCCAAAAGCAGCTATCATGGCAGTTGACACTCTGGGGGGTTGAGCACTGGAGCTGAATCTCTGTGGGATCTCTGGGACACAACAGTGTAGTTAATGAATGGGGCCGTTTCTGCACTTCCTGGGGCAGGTTGCAATTGGCTACTGAGGCCAAAAGATTTAGTCTGGAAAGCTGATCAAACAGAAACGAGTGTTTCTTCTACCACACATTTGAAAAGAGTCCCTTAGGAAAACCTGAGGGACTTGGAAAATTCACAAAGCTTGAAGCCTGCTCAGCATCCCTGATTCCTCATCTCCACCCATCCTCAGGAACTGGGCTCTCTCCTCTTTCAGGCTCTCATCTGTGTACACTGTATTAAGGCCTCCTAACTTCGGAAGAAAAGTAGCATTACAAGCTCCCATTTCTGCAAAGGTTTCCTTAGCAGATGGGTTTAAAAGCCAACCTTTGTTGCCATGACCAATGAATGCAGAGCTGTGCTATAGAGCCAAAGGTTACTTCTGTTGCTGGCTTTGCTACACTCTCTAAGAACTTCTTTCCACATCAGTGCTGGCAACAAGAATTCCAGTTTAACCCGTTTCATTTTTCAGGCTTTGCATTTCAAGAATGGTCAGCATTGATTGGAAACTCTGAAAGGGTTGGAAGGAACAGCCTCCCAAAATAGTTTTGCTTCTTTCTGAGGGAGAATTTTCAAACCTCTCTTTTGAGTAGGCAAAGAGTTGAACGACTTGTACAATTGTAAATAAAAATCAAAACATTTGCTCTGATTAATGTCTTAACTTATATTTGGCTAAAGAGTTCTCTTAGTGTTGCCTTCTTTAAAAAAATATAACCCATAAGCAGAAAGGTCATCTCATCAAGTGTTGCAACCTTTAAAGTCCACTTGTTGCCACTGAACAATAGCATGTAAATATTGCATCCAAAGATACAGAATCTTAGACAGATAGACACAAATATACACACACACATATAGAGATATATATATATGTATATAAATACAGACAGGAAAGTTTGGAGTTCTTGATGAGAGTTCTACATGGGGAATGAACAGAGGACTGGCTTTGTGTGTCATACAAGTGTGGTGACCATGAACGTATGCTCTGAGCTTTGATTTATTGCCCTCCTTTGCAACTGCCTGCCTTCCCTCCGGGGGGAACACAGGCCCGTATTTTGCAGGTCTTTTTTTTTTGACTTTGCAGTGGAGACTAGGGGTAGAAGATTTTTGGGAGCCAAATCATTTGATCCAGATTCAATTACTTTCTTGGTGCCTGAAAATCAGGTCCTGGACTCAATGGTCCCGAGGGGACCCTCCCACCTCAGCACGTTCCATGATTCCATCCAGTCCAACTGTCCGAGTCCAGCACTGCCCCAGCAACCCCTAAACCACTAAACCCTGTGTGATGGTTTGTACTTGGCTCCTTGCCAAATGCCCAAGCCCCCAGTAGCAGCCCCTCTCTTCCCCCCTTTCTCCTTTCTCCAGGGCAAAGGAAAAAAACTATGCAAATTGAAGAACTCGAAAACTAAGTTAATTATAGAAAAAATATATTTTATGTATATTACAGTTAAGATGCTTTCTCCACAGCAAATGGAAATTCAAACCACCCCCAAAGGGATAGGGAAAGGGGAAAAAAAGGGATAAAAGGAAACAAAAAGGAACACCGAATAGATATGCGCAATCAAACCCGAGAACAAGTAAAATAACTAGTAAAACAAATCTCACCACGTCCCTTAGAAAGTAGGGGGGCCGCGCAGGGGGGTCCCTGCCCCGGGACCGCACACCGGGGGCCGCGCACGGGGGGTCCCTGCCCCGGGAACGCGCACCGGGGCCACTGCCCGGGGGCCGCCGGCCAAGGGAAGCTCCGCGGCGCTCCCGGCCCCGCCCACTCCCACCCAAACCCCACCGACCGCCCTCTTCGCCCCGCCCTGACCAATCCCCGCCTCGCCACGCCCACTCCGCGTCCTCCCATTGGCTGCGTGCGCTAAGCCTTGGGGCGAGGAGCGCGCGGGGAGGCTTCGGCGTCTCGAGCCCCGCACGGGGAGCGTTGGGTGGAACCTGGGAAGGGAATGCCGGAAATCCGGCAGGGATCGGCTGTACCCTGGCAGTCCTGCAGCGACCGGTCGTGACCGCGCGGAGAAGGGGCAGTGAGCGCTGGGCTCCCGCTCTTCCTTCCAGCCTTTGCCTGGCCAAATGCATCCCCAGGGAGGAGCGGGCTCTGCTGTTTCCTGCCCCTGCCAGGCAACAGGGAGACCCGTCCAGAGAGGCTCCTGTGTCTGACTCCAGCTGGTCTCCCAGAGCCTCTGCCAGGGATGGAGTCTCTTGCCACAAGGAACTGCGATGCCGAGAAATTCCTCTCCTGCTCTTGCCATACCGCATTGGGAGAAAGCCCTGGACTTGGGAACACCTGCTTTTGCTGAAGGAGACGACCCCCCACACATTGCTGCACGGGATCCTGATGTGGCACTGCCGCAGCTTCCTGGAAACCATGGCTTGGGCACCGGTGTCTCGGGGATAGTAGCTACTGGGCCACCTACTCCTGGCAATGCCTCACTGCAATGGCCTGGGCTCCCACTCTTCCTTGCAGCCTTTTCCTGCCCATGCGCATGTTCAGTCAGGAGCGGGCTCTGCTGACAGCCGCAGCTCCAAGGGAGCCGGAACTCCTATCGACAGAGGCTTCTCCATCTGCAGGCCAGCGGGTCTCACTGACGCTCTGGGCACGATGAAGGCTGTGGTCAGAAGTAAGGCAGGTGTGCAGGAGATATTCCCTTTCTTGGTCGTCCACAGACGGATAAATAGAGCACCCTGGAGATGGGAACAGCCAGCCTTGACTCTCGAGGACCTTGTCCAGAAGTGCGTGGAGCCTCTACCCCTGGGGCAGCATCCTGAGAGCCATGGATTGGGCACCGGTGGCTCCAGGACTCTTTCAGTTGTGCAACTTGCTGCTGCCAATGCCTTCCCTCCAGCCTGAAGCTCGCTTATGGCTTCTATACTTTTCCTTGCCAGTTGCATTCTCGGGCATGACACAAGTCTCCTGACAGCTGTGGCTCCAAGGGAGCCAAGAGAGAGCACTTCCCTGTGGACAGGACTCCAGCAGATCTCCCAGAGGCTCTGCCAGGGATGGAGTGCCTTGCCAGAAAGTAAATGTGGTGCAGAGATCTTCCTTCTCCTGCTCCTGCCTTACCGGTTCAGGAGAGAGCCCTGGACTTGGGAGACCTGCCTTTGCACTGAAGGATCTTGTGCAGCAACGTATGGAAAGTAATCTCGTACTGCACTGCTGAAGCAGTGGAGCAATGGATTGGGCACTGGTGGCTCCGGGACTCTTTCAGCTGTGCAACTTGCTGCGGGCAATGCCTTCCTTGGACCTTTTCCAGGCTGGGGAAATTCCAGCCTTTCCCTTGCCAGGTGCGTCCTCAGAGATAAGACAGGTCTCCTGATACCTGTGGCTCAGAGGGAGAAGGGAGACCTGTGCACAGGGATTCCTCTGTCTGGAGTGCGACAGCTCTCCCAGAGGCGCTGGGAGGGATGGAGTGTCTCTCTGCAAGGAAACCGGGTGCGTAGATATTCCTCCATCACTGCTCCTGCACTACTGGCTCCAGAGAATGCCCTGGAGATGGCAACCTCTGCCTTTGCCACGGGGAGATCTTGTCCCACACTGCCCGTAGCCTCTTTTTCTATGGAAGCATCCTGAGAAGCCAGGATTGGGCAGTGGCAGCTCCAGGACAATTGCTGCCGTGACACCAGCTGCTCCTGTGAATGCCTTACTGCAGTGACCTGGGCTCCCGCTCTACCTTCCAGCCTTTGCCTGGCCATGTGCATCCTCAGGGAGGAGCAGGCTTTGCTGTTTCCTGCCCCTGCCAGGCAGCTGGCAGGCTCTAGTAAGCAGAGTGAAAGTGGATCAAGACATCGGCTTGATGATCTCAGAGGTTTTTTCCAATCCAGCTGATGCTCTGATTCTGTGATTCATTGTGTGACCGACCTTTTGTTCTTTCTTTCCAGGTCAGATTCAAGTGGTCAATTGGGCTGTCGGAATTGAAAGGCAGACGAGCAAGGTGAGAATATTCTGGTCAGACTGAATGCAAAGATATTTATGGCGAGCTGTATCATTGGTGAATCTAAGCGTATACCTTGTCATTTGTTTTTTTCCAGTGATACACAAGGTGACAAGAGTCAGCAGAATGGGAAGGAGGTCCTTGCAGTAAGAGGTGAGTGAAAAAGAACCTGAGAGGGGAACTTTGGTCAGAATGTTGCACTCTGAGGGAATGCGTCCGTACGTGCCTTTGCCTCTGTGATTTCTTTGCAGTGCCCATCCGTATTGCCAGAGGAGCAGACCACGGGCTGAGGAGCCGAGCGACAAGGTGAAGTACTTTGGCGTTGGCCTTGTGGGCGATGGCAGGGACTTCAGGGCTGGGCATTTAAGCATTCCCCTCTTCTCTTTGGAGGTGCCAGCCCGGTAACCTTTGGAAAGAAATGAGCGTCCCAGGTGAGCCGGGGAGGTATCGGGGAGGAGCAGGGGCCCAGAGAAGTGTCAGAAATGCCACTGGAAGTTTTTTTTCCCTGTTCCAGGTGTACCATGCAGTGGGAGCTGCAAGCTCTACAACACTTGCTGGAGGCAGTGACACGAGGACTTGGGTGCACTTAGGAGAGGGTGAGTGTGGGAATGGGTGGGGTTTGACCGATGTGATGCTAAGGTCCTGCACTGATTTTGGTTTCCTTTCTTGGAGCTGATGAAGAGAAGAAGCCGGGGACTACAGGTAGCCCTGAGCCAGCCGAAGGGATGTGCTTTTGGAAGGTGGATGGACAGGTCCATCTCTCTGCAAGATAAGGGGGGGCATGTGAGACAGAGAGAGGATGAGATTCCCATGCAGGCTTGGGAATTACCGGGAGGGCTTTTGAAATTAGTGTAAGGAAGGGGATAGGGTTAGGGTTAACAAGGGTTAGGGTTAGTGTTAGAGTTAGGGTTCGGGTTTGGGTCCCCTTCTATTTTGTAGCACTACCTCAGAGAGTGAGGTAAGAGATTTTTCTAAATAAGAGATTGACTCTTCAATTCTTTCTAAGTCTTCATCTACTACTGCTCTTAGAGTCATAAGTCCCTGTCTGTGTTGAATGAGGGAGGTGATCCCTGTCGCGGTTCCTGTTGCCCCTCGTCCCAGCAGCATGGCTATGGTTAGGGTAATTGGCTCTCGCTTTCGTATTCTATGATAGCCTGATTCCCACTGCTCAAAAATTGACTCCCCAGAATGGTAAATCATTCGTGGTACTATTCCAACTTGCATACAAAATTCATTACTTTCATTAAATTTTGGTAAAAACACACAAGGCGTTAAACCCATTTTTGAACATATCCACCATCCCCCTTTATTTGGTATAGCCCATTGATATTTTCTTTTATGTGGGTTTAATACCTTGAAACTGCACAACTCATCTCTGCCTAGGGGCACATTTCCTATACATGCTCCATATCCTCTCACTTGCTGCATAGTAAGTCCTACATTTCTTTGGTTCCATTTACATTGTTCAGGATTATTTTCTTTATTTAGGCTGAAAGTGACATTTAGTCCTATTCCTTCCTAGAATGGTGGCTCATTGTCATAACATAACCAACAGGAATTAGTTATATTAGCTGTGTACAGTTTGATGCCGGTGTTTTGGGTGATAGGAGACTAATGCCAGAGGGAGGATGTATACATCCTAGCGGAGCCCATTGGACCATATTATAATTGTCATATGTTTCAGGTTTCCAGGCAGTAGCTATAGTTTCACAGCCCCAGTAGCTGCAATAATTATATCCCGGATAATTGCAATATGTCTTTCCTGGATTGTATTTGGGACACCAATAAGAGGGTAAGTAATTAACTGTCCTTGAGTCAAGAGGTCCTCCATAAACTATGTTTGGTTGGCAGACATACGATATGTGTTTTATTAAGTCACAGTTTGTGACATTGAAAATAGGAGTCCCTGCACTTATTGCCTCTCTAATGATTCGTCTGTCATCCAATCTGGTCACAGTCCATTTATAGGGTTGATGTGGGATTTCTTTCCCATGTGTCACAAGCATTAAGCTTATAATTAACAATAAAATTTTGTCCATTTTTGCAAGTAGCATTACAATTCTTTTGCTCGTTTCAGAGGTAAAGATCATTTGGCAAGTTTTTATCTCCCCTATTGTACCCCTCTGCCTTCCTTCGTCTACTCCTTTGCAGGGAGCAACGAGGTATTAGTTCTTCTCGGCAGCAGTGGTATTCTTCAGGAGTCTTGCCTAGATAGCTATTATAGTTTCTCGTTTTGATTTAAGAAAGTGCAATATCTTTGTCAGTGACCCTATTTCCAAATGTTAAATTTTTCAAATAGTTCATTTAACTCTAAGTATACCTCTCTACTTGGTTGACCCAACTTCCAGGACGGTCTAGAGCAGCATTCTCTTAGCACTCTTCCCAGTTTGTCTCATATATTTCCCAATTCACCGGCACTAATAACTCCCACCTACAGAATATTTTACAAATTTCTGTTTGGTCTAATAGTCTCTGTGGACGCTCAGATGCATTGACTCTACATTTCATACAATGAGATTGTCTATTAATTGAGGAACAATACCACCTTCTATTACATATCACACATTTGCAAACTACCCAGCTAAAATGTTCAGTGTCCGGGTGTTTAATGCACGGTATTCCAAAGGGGTTGGAAAATTCAGGTATTTCAGTTTCCAGTTCACAGCAAAAGGGAAATGTGATCGAGGTTCCTACCAATTTGTACACTCCGGACCCTCCGGTCTGGTCAGGTGTTCTTTCTTGTCTGTAGGATACGTAGTGTACTTTTTGTAATATCTGCTCAGGAGGTATCTGAAAAAATTGATACAGGCTAGGTCTTACTTCTTCTCCTGGGGGATTCATTCACTGACTTTGGCCTTCCTTAATTTCAGTCAGAGGTCTCCAGGTGAGGAAGCCACCGTCCACTCAGGAGCACTTACTGGTCCCTTGACCCGGGATGCATGGGTCCATCCTTTCTCAGCTGTCCGGACTGCAGTATCTGTAGTAAGAAGAACAACAAATGGCCCTTCCCAACGAGGGGTTAATGAGAATTCTTTCCAATTTTTAATTAGTACCCAATCTCCAGGTTGGAACCTATGTATTGACATGTCTAATGGAGGCCTCTGAGCCACCAGTCCTCTCTTTTTCAGCTCCGGTCTCCTTTTCATTAATTCAATAATATATTCCCTTAGAAAAAAGTCTGCCACCTTAGGATTTTCTATTGGAATTCCAAAATCATATGGCATTCCAGATATCATTTCAAAAGGAGAAATTCCTGTGTCAGTTCGGGGTTGGGTTCGGATACACAAGAGGGCCAAGGGTAAACATTTTACCCAATTCATTTTAGTTTCCATCATTAATTTCGTCAAATGTTTCTTTATTTCTCCATTCATTCTCTCTACTTTGCCAGAGCTTTGTGGATGCCAGGGAGTATGATACTCCCATTTGGTTCCGAAAAGTTCGGTTACTCCTTGAATTATTTTAGAAGTAAAATGTGGTCCTCAGTCCACATCCACCACCGCTACAGCTCCATATCTCGGGATAATTTCTTCTAATAAAGTTTCAATTACAGTTTTAGCCGTACATCGTGCCACAGGAAAAGCTTCTACGAAATGGGTGAGATGGTCTACCAAAACCAGTAAATAGCGGTATCTCCCCACTTTAGGTAATTCAGTAAAATCGGCCTGTACTTTCTCAAAGGGCCTTTTAGCTACTTCTCGCCCCCCTTGTATTCTCTCCCTTAATTGTCTTTTATTCACTTTCTGACATGTTAAACATCCCTCCAGAATTTTCTCGGCTATCCCATATACTCCTACACAGACATATTTATTTTCAAATTGATCCACTAGAGCTTGAGTTCCCCAATGTGTTTGTTCGTGCAACCTGGTCATATTCTTTTGGACCAAGCCTTTTGGAAGTACTTCCCGTCCATCTGATAATCTCCACTTGTTATCCTTCTCTTTTGCTCCTACTTGTCGCAATGTTTCTTTTTCCTGATTACTGAAACTCTTTAAAAGATCTGGACTTTCACTTTCTGAGGCTGTCATTATTAGTAAAGCTGCTCGCTTTGCTTCCTCATCTGCTATATTATTCCCTCTAGTTTTAGGCTGTAATCCTTTTTGATGTCCCTTCACATGTACTACAGCCACCCTCTTTGGTTTTCTTAGTGCCTTTAGAGTTTCTTTTGTTAATGTCTCATGGATCAAACCTTTTCCATGTGAATTAATTAATCCTGTTTCCTCCCAAATTTTCCCAAAACTATGCACTACTCCAAAGGCGTATTTAGAATCTGTAAATATTGTTCCCACCTTTCCTTTTAATTGTTCTAAGGCTCTTATCAAAGCATACAACTCGCAAGCCTGTGCTGACCATGTTTTATTAAGGGGGCCAGATTCCCTTGTCTGAAATGTAATACCATCTACTATGGCATATCCTGATCTTCGACATCCATTAACTACTCTTGATGAGCCATCAATGTATAATTTTTCTCCTTCTTCTAATTCTTCTTCTTCCAAATCTTCCCTAATCTTGGTCTGAAGGTTTATCATGTGTAGACAATTATGTATTGGATTCCCTTCAGGTTCTCCGTATAGGAATTGGGCTGGGGTTTGTACATTTGTTATTTCTAATTTTAATCTAGGCGATTGTAGTAAAATGCCTTCATATTTTAATAGTCGACTATCTGTCAACCATTTATCTGCTCTCTGTTGTAATACTCCTCTGATATTATGAGGGGTATAAACCTCTAATTCCCCTCCAAAAGTTACTTTCTCAGCTTCTTCTACAAGCAAGGCAGTAGCAACAATAGCTTGTAAACAGGTAGGTCATCCTCTGCTTACAGGATCTAGTAACTTAGAGTAGTATCCTACCGGCTTCTTTTGTCCAGCCCATACCTGAGTTAGGACTCCATATGCCGTTCCATTTTCAGTGTTCACAAATAAATAAAACGGTTTACGTATGTCTGGTAGACTTAGCACAGGGGCATTAACTAGATCTTCCTTTAGATTATCTAGTCTTTTTCCATCTTCATTATTCCGTTTGATTAAGCCTTCCTTTGTTAGTTTTTCATATAAGAATTTTACTCTACTACTATAATTTTCAATCCACTGCCGGCAGTATCCCAATAGTCCCAAAAGCTGTCTTATCTGTCTTTTATTTTTTGGTGCTTGTAGGGACAGAATTCCATTCACTCTATCAGGATCCAACCTTTTGCATCCTCTACTTAGCCAATGCCCTAAATATTTGACTTTTTCCTCTGTAAATTGTAATTTAGACTTTGACACCTTTAGTCCTTTTAGACTTAAAAAATTCAATAGTCTGATGCTCTCATTCCTAACTGTCTCCGAATTGTCACTGGCAACTAATAAATCGTCCACATACTGAATTAAAACAGTGCCTGGACGAGGTTCAAAAGATTCTAACAGCTGTTCCAATGCTTGCCCGAATAAATTAGGGGATTCTACGAACCCCTGGGGTAAGACCGTCCACCTTAATTGCTGCTTTCTATGAGTTTCTGGATCTTCCCACTCAAATGCAAACTAATCCCTACTCTCCTCCTCAAGAGGACAAGTCCAGAAAGCATCTTTTAAATCGATCACACTATACCATTTATGATCAGGAGAGAGTTGATTTAACAGGGTATAGGGATTGGCAACCACTGGAAATCGAGCCACAGTCCTTTTATTTATCTCTCTTAGATCCTGTACTAATCGATAGGATCCATCAGGCTTTTTTACTGGTAAAATAGGAGTATTATGGGGTGACATACATGGTTCCAGTAATCCTTGAGCTAGGAGTCTTTCTATAGTGGGTTTGAGTCCAATCCTCCCTTCCTGAGAAATAGGGTACTGTTTTCCCCTAAGTGGATTTTCTGGATTCTGAATAGTGATCTCAAGTGGTTTTATATGTAATTTCCCGACAGAGTCAGGAGTATACCATATTTCAGGATTTATCTTTTTTTTGTCCTCCGCTGTGAGAGCGTAGATTCTGACCTGTAATTTTTGTTCTTTTGTCTCCAAGCCTATTCCTAGTTCTATCATTAAATCTCTCCCTAGTAAATTATAGTCTGCCTCGGGGACTAATAAAAATGTCCCTAATGTATATTTATTATGAGTTTCAATTTCTACATTTTTTATTAGGGGAACTTTAAATGGTTCCCCCTTTGCCCCTACCACTTGGACGGTGTCAGTAGAGGTCCTACAACCCCAGGGGATTGTCTGTACAGTTGATCTTTCTGCCCCCGAGTCCACTAGGAACTCGAGTTCTTGTTGCTGGGGACCTAACTTAAGTTTTATCAAGGGCTCTGTGATTTTTCGTGTCCCCAGCAGTTAGAGCCCCTGACCCCCCTATTCCTCTTTAAACACTTGTTCGTCCTGTATCCGCTTTCTACAATTTTTCTTTATATGGCCTTTTTTCCCACAATAATGACATTCTATTCCATTCTTATCCACCTGTCCTTGACTCC
>NW_020957734.1:3467-8189 GCF_003031625.1 Empidonax traillii | reverse complement strand
AAGTTTTATCAAGGGCTCTGTGATTTTTCGTGTCCCCAGCAGTTAGAGCCCCTGACCCCCCTATTCCTCTTTAAACACTTGTTCGTCCTGTATCCGCTTTCTACAATTTTTCTTTATATGGCCTTTTTTCCCACAATAATGACATTCTATTCCATTCTTATCCACCTGTCCTTGACTCCTGGAGGTGTCTTGTTTATTAGACCCCTTGTGGATTCGTTGCTCCTGGCTCCTATTTCCTTTTCTTCCTTCCCTAATAGCAGCCACCAAAATTTTGGTTTGCCTTTTCTGACTCTCCTCCTGCCTTTTTTGACTTTCTTCAAATTTCTCCTCATCTCTCGGTACATATACCTTTTGAGCTTCTCTTAATAATTCGTCTAAACCTCTGTCTTGCCAGTCCTCAATCTTTTCTAATTTCTTACGGATATCCTCCCATGATCCTTGTACAAATCTCATTTTTAACATAGCCTGTCCCATAACATTACTTGGATACAGGCCAGAGTATAGCTGGAAACTTTTTCTTAACCTCTCTAACCATTCAGTAGGAGGTTCATCTCTCTTTTGATACTCTTGAAAGGCTTTACTAATATTTTGTCCTCTTGGGACTGATTCTCTTATGCCTTGTACTATAATATCCCTGAGATCAGCCATGTGGTCTCTATCTCGGGGATCTTGGTTATTGCAGTTAGGTCTCTGGAGAGGCCATTTTACATCAGCCGCTGGACCTTGTTGGTGCCTTTGGTCCCAGTTTTTCATTCCTGCACTCCTAATCATTCCCCGTTCCTCTACCGTAAATAATATTCCTAGTATTGCCTCCAGCTCATCCCATGTATATATATTAGGACCCAGAAATTGATCAAACTTCTCAGACACACCTATGGGATCATCCAATAAACTTCCCATCTCCTTTTTGAATGCTCTTACATCTCCCAAATTTAAAGGGACTGAAACGAATCCTATGCCCCCCTGTCTTCCTGGCATTACAGCTTCCCTTAAGGGGTAAAGTTGGGCTTGCTGTATGAATGAGGAGGTCGTCGGGGCTGGGGGCTTCCACTCACTAGGCTGTGGGACAGCCAAAGATAAGATGTCAGTGTTCTGCTCCTCGGTTGTGAGGGGAGGCTCCAGTTCCCTCGGAGGTGTGCATGATATAGTAGATTCCCATGCTTGGGCGGAGGCAGTGGACAAAGTGCCAGTGCCCCGTACCCGGACGGAAGCAGGAGACAGGATGGAGGAGTCCCGCGCCTGGGCGGAGACATGGGACGGAGTGGCGGGCTCGAGTGTCTGGGCAGGTGCAAACGATTTAACATATTCCTGCGCCTCATCAAGATATAGAGTTGTCGTTTTTGTCAGGGTATTTGGGATGAGTACATCCCAATGTTCATCTCGGACTGAATTGTAGCCTGGAGAGGGCCAACTAGACATAGGTGTTGACAAAATGTATGGTGGGGGTAAATTACACATATTCCCTTGTCCTTTCTTTCCCCTCAAAAGAAACAAGTGATCCCGAGTATCTGACCTCATCCACAGGCTTGCATATTCGCTCTCCTCCACACTAAACGGTTCCTTGCAATTTACATAGACACTTAAAGCCTGACAAATCCAATCCTCAAAGGCACCATGTATCAGCCAGTACACATGATTCTGACTGATTTGTCTACCTCCCCACACTTCCATGCAATAATACACCATCTTCTCCCTCGACTTTCCTTCCCTAGAGGGATAATCATTCCACTCTTTAATCATTATCCCTAGAGGACTGTCCTGTGGCAATCTTGCAACAAGCTCGCTCTTAACATAGCTCTCCCCTTGGGAGATATCTTGGGATTTCTCCTTGAAACTGATCATCTTAGCCTCAACTTTAAGTTCCTCCTCATTTTGAGGGATGTCCTGCTGTATCTTATGACCACCCACGGGAGCAGAAAATCTGCTTTTCTTCTGTCCCATCTTCTGAAACGCCTTCTCTCACGCACACACACATACATACACTCGCTTCCCTTCTTTTGTGGCCCGATCTCTCGCGGGATTCGGAAACCGCACTACTGGAAGGTCCACACTCGCCTCGTACGACGGACGTCTCAGTTATTCGCGCTCCAGGATCCCCTTCCCACCGAAAAGGGATTTCGCAAAATACTTACCTCTCCCTGGGCAAGTCTTCGTTTAGTTCCTCGCCAGACGGTCCCTTCCCCAACCAGACGGAACTCACTAATTCACTTACTCTGCTGAGTAAGTCCTCGCTCGGCTTCAAACCGAGCGGCCCCACCCGACTCCAAGTCGGGCGGGGTCCCCTAATCAACTCGCTCTTTCCCCGAGCAAATCTTTGCCTGGATTTCGTGCACGAAAAATTACGGGGAACCGCGGTAGTTTATTTGCTTATCTGCCTTCGAAATCTTAGTCGGATATTGGGAATCTGTACCGCTGGAGTCCCTCCTGAGCTGTCCAATAAGAACGGGGGCGCCCTCCCAGAGGGAGAATCCTGCTGCACAGGGATCCCCATCCGAGTCACGGAGCCAAATTGTTATAGTCAAAAATGACGAACGAGCGGTGATCGACCCTCCGTAAGTGACCCCCGATGCGCGGCCCTGGGTGAACAATGCTCGGTGAGGGACCCCCGATAAGTTACCCTCGGTGAGGGACCCCCGGTAAGTGACCTCCGGTGAGGGACCCCCGGTGCACAGCCCCCGCGGGGTGTCAGGCTGGGGCTGGGCGCGTTCCTCCCCATGCAGAGCCGAGCGGGGCCGTGGCGGGAGCAGGGCCAGAGCAGAGCCGTCGGCGGGGGCAGAGGGGAGTCCTGAGCCGCCTTCTCCTGAGGGGACTGCTGGAAAGGAGCCAGCGGTGGGAGGAGCAGGGGAAATGGCCTGAGGCTGAGGCAGGGCAGATTCAGGTCAGCTGCTGGAGAATTGTTTTCCGCTGTGTTTTTTGGGTGCTCAGGCACTGGAATAGGTTGCCCAGGTGGAGTCAGCAGCCCGGGAGGTGTTTCAGAGGCACCTGGATCTGGCGATGAGTGACAGGGTGTGGTGGTTTTAATCTAGACCTTCCCTGGTTACCAATTTGTAACCAAGGAAGGGGCAGTGTTCCCAGTACTCCATACGATTTTTACGTAAATCATGGTATAAATAAGAAGGAAGGAGAAGCCTTCGTTCTTCTTCTCTTCCGCCGAAGTTTGGGAACAGTGGGTCCCTGCATTGGTCTCGCTTATCTAAGGCTGAGGCCTGCAGCATCCACTGGCCTGCCACGTGGAACCTTGGAGAGTGCTGGCCGTGTCTGCCAAGCCTACTTTCTAAGGGACGTGGTGAGATTTGTTTTACTAGTTATTTTACTTGTTCTCGGGTTTGATTGCACATATCTATTCGGTGTCCCTTTTTGTTTCCTTTTATCCCTTTTTTTCCCCTTTCCCTATCCCTTTGGGGGTGGTTTGAATTTCCATTTGCTGTGGAGAAAGCATCTTAACTGTAATATACATAAAATATATTTTTTCTATAACTAACTTAGTTTTCGAGTTCTTCAATTTGCATAGTTTTTTTCCTTTGCCCTGGAGAAAGGAGAAAGGGGGGAAGAGAGGGGCTGCTACTGGGGGCTTGGGCATTTGGCAAGGAGCCAAGTACAAACCATCACACAGGGTTTAGTGGTTTAGGGGTTGCTGGGGCAGTGCTGGACTCGGACAGTTGGACTGGATGGAATCATGGAACGTGCTGAGGTGGGAGGGTCCCCTCGGGACCATTGAGTCCAGGACCTGATTTTCAGGCACCAAGAAAGTAATTGAATCTGGATCAAATGATTTGGCTCCAAAAAATCTTCTACCCCTAGTCTCCACTGCAAAGTCAAACAAAAAAAGACCATGCGAAATACAGGCCTGTGTTCCCCCCGGAGGGAAGGCAGGCAGTTGCAAAGGAGGGCAATAAATCAAAGCTCCGAGCATACGTTCATGGTCACCACACTTGTATGACACACAAAACCAGTCCTCTGTTCATTCCCCATGTAGAACTCTCATCAAGAACTCCAAACTTTCCTGTCTGTATTTATATACATATATATATCTCTACGAGTGTCCCTGGTGGTGCAGTGGCTAAACCACAGCGTTGTCAACGCTGAGATCTGGGTTCGATTCCCGGTTAGGACACTCCCCGGGCAGATGGAGCTCGTTAGCCCTGTATGGCAATCCATCTACGTCCTGAGGACCTCGCTGCCACCGTCCAAGCTCGCTTGGCCCCGGTAGATGAACCTCAGGATTAAAGGGTGGGCTCAGTTCCGCGCACACTGTGTCTCACCTAAAAAATCCAATGCGCAGGCTGGAAGGTGGAAAGACCTTCCCCGGTTCTTCGTTCACGAAGAGACTGGCCATTATATATCTCTATATGTGTGTGTGTATATTTGTGTCTATCTGTCTAAGATTCTGTATCTTTGGATGCAATATTTACATGCTATTGTTCTGTGGCAACAAGTGGACTTTAAAGGTTGCAACACTTGATGAGATGACCTTTCTGCTTATGGGTTATATTTTTTTAAAGAAGGCAACACTAAGAGAACTCTTTAGCCAAATATAAGTTAAGACATTAATCAGAGCAAATGTTTTGATTTTTATTTACAATTGTACAAGTCGTTCAACTCTTTGCCTACTCAAAAGAGAGGTTTGAAAATTCTCCCTCAGAAAGAAGCAAAACTATTTTGGGAGGCTGTTCCTTCCAACCCTTTCAGAGTTTCCAATAAATGCTGACCATTCTTGAAATG
>NW_020957734.1:0-1629 GCF_003031625.1 Empidonax traillii | reverse complement strand
GTAGTGCCCTGCTCTGGAAAGCTCATGGAAAATCTCCTGGAGCAACAGATGCCAAAGGAGAGTCCTTCAGGATTTTTAAGGCTGAGAGTTTGCCAGGTGGTTTGGGCTAAAACACAGTCCTCCTTGCAAAAAAGGAAAGTGAATCCTAAAACCTGGGAAAATTTGTAGTTCCTTCAAGGAAGAAAATATACCCAGCAGTGCTTTCTTGGCTGCCCTTTCCACTGCACACATCTGAAGACACATGGCATGTTCTTCTCAGCTTGGTGTACTCTGAAGCGCTTTCAGGTTGACAGAGTCCAGGGACTTCTTTCTGCTGCTGCAACACAGGAAAGCGAGGCAGAGCAAAAGACTGCCGCCTTCGCCCTGCTCCTTGCCGGCGTTCTGCTAGGCACTGAACACAAGAGCTTGGCGGTTTCCTTCTCGCACGGGCAGAGTCCTTTCTTCTCTTTGGTTCCCACAGATCTGACTTGAAACCCTTAGAGAGGCCAGCAGATTAGCCCATGCCAAATGTCCTAAAAGGAAAACCCACAGCTAGGTATCCCCTCTCTCTTAAAACCACAAAGCACCACACCAAGCACTGCACTTCTTCTCTCCACGTACCAGCAAAACTATCCATCACACAATAGCCATTAACACTGCTCCTTTAGACTACACCTCGGAAAGGGAAGTGTGTCAAGACAGAAAACTTTTAGTGAGGCACCTCCTCCATCTGAACAGTTGAAGGCACACCTATTTGAGTGGGAGTCCTTTTCTCCTTTAATCCTTTCAACTGTACACTCCTCCACAAAACTCTGCGCGTTCTTCTAGGCTGCAACTTGGATGGCGAACGCAGCAACGTCTCCTTGTCTGGCTCCTCTCACTCTGCGGCTGCTAAAGCCGACACTCTCTACTCGTTTACAGACAAACGCTTACCTGCAAGTCAAGTGTCCAGTTTAGCCGCCGCAGAGTGAGACGAGCCGGGCAAAGCGATCTTGCTGCATTCGCCCTCCTCCTTGCAACCGAGAAGAACACGCAACTCTCTTTGGAGGGCTCTACAGTCGAAAGGATGCAAGGGAAACTCACTCCTAGTCGAACGGCCGTGCCTTGAAGCTTGCAGATGAAAGGGGAATGACAGTGAAAACCTTCTGTCTTGGCACATTTCTCTGCAAGATCTCTCTGGGTTGTAAACAAAGCATGAATTTGTATCTCTCTCAGTTTAAGGAAACACAAGTGTTTTCCTAAGGAGGAGAAGTTATGAGGAAGACCAAACTCCTCCCTCTAAGCAATTGTAAATCCAGACTCAAGAGGCTCCAAGTAAAAAGTATGGAGAAAGCAAAAATAACAGCCCTTTATTAAAGGATATATGTGTATAGGTAGAACAACGAAAGGACACAAAAACGACCAAATAATCCTGTACCAAAACTCCGCCTCAAAAAAGGAGACTGGGTGGCATTCCTGGCTTTTTGGCGCAATTCCAATCCCGGTCAGCAGGGGCCGCTGTTGGATCACCGGAGGAGCAGAGCCTGCAGCTGCTCCCTGACAAGGGCGATTTTCGCCCCACGCCCCGAGAAGGGGAAGACAAAGGGGATGTTTCTGCCTCATCCAAGGACAAGGGTCAGGTGATATGTCCCCCTGGAGCAGCTCTCTGTC
>NW_020957733.1:18449-22170 GCF_003031625.1 Empidonax traillii | reverse complement strand
CCCAGGGGGGGCGACAGCGCAGGAGGGGCGACACCCTTGAAGTCCTATAGGGGGGACATGGGGGTCAGGGGTCCCCCCAAGTGTGGGGACACCCCTGGGAGCCTCCTGAAACCCCCTCCCCAGGGCTGTGACGTCCTTGGGGTGTCCCTTGGTGTTGTGACACTTGGTGCCCCTGCTGCTTTCGTCACTCTTGGAGTGTCCCTTTTGTGGCCTGTGACACCCTTGGGGACCCTGGCACTGTCCTCTGAGTGGGGGTGGCATCTTCTGGGGACCTCACGGTGTGCCCAGGGGTGGTGGGACTGCCTCGGGGCTGTGACACTCCTGGACGTGTCCCCTCAGGACTGTGCCACCCTTGTGTCCCTGCCACGGTCCCTGGGGACTGTGACACCCTTGGGATGTGTCCCAAGGACCGCGACACCCCAGAACTTGTCCCCTCGGGGCTGTGCCACCCTGGGGTGCCCCTGGGACCTCTCCCCCCATTCCGTGCCCCGTGTCCCCCTCACCTCGGGGCTCACACACTCCGCCAGCCGCACCACGATGGTCTCCAGCAGCGCTGGCGGTGCCCACGTCCCCACATCCTCGTCCCCAGCGCCCTGGCAGGCGAGGAGCAGGCGGCACAGCAGGCGAGGGCCCAGGCGGCCCAGCAGCCCCTCGAACAGGAGGGTGGCGTAGCGCTGGGCCAGGCACTGGCAGGCGCCCACGGCCACGAGCGGCAGCGCCCGGCACAGCCCCGTGGCCGCCGCGGCCACCCTGGACACGGGGATGGCGGCCTCGGCCTGCGCCACGAAGGTGCGGCACAACCAGCACAGCGGCAGCGGCACCGGCAGCGCCTCCGCGGGCACCTGCGGGAGGGAGGGAGGGAGGGACGGGGGTCACCCTGAGCCGCCCGTGGCACCCAAGGGCCTCTGGAGCCCAGAGCCGGGCCGGGAATGTTTGGGGGGGGTCGCTCGAGCCCAGGGGGGGCTGCAGCGTCCTGTGGTGGTTCACCCCAGAACGCGGTGATGGGGCTGCCCCCGGCTGTGCTCTCCAAGCGGGGTCCGGCCCCGCCGTGGCCCTGCTGACACCCACGGAGCCACCCCCGCTGCCCCCCAGGGCCCCCCGTACCTGCGGGTGGGTGCCGATCACCCCGAGGGCGGGCACGGCCGCGGCACCCCCGGGCTCTGCCTGGCACAGCTGCAGCTTGGCACAGATCTGCCGGGGCACCTGGGGGGCAGGACAGGGACCCCAGTACGGGGCACCCCACGGCCGGGTGACCCGAGTGTCCCCGAACCCTCCGCACCCCGAGGTGTCCCCGCACCCCCAGTGCCTGGAGGTGTCCCCAAATCTGCAGCAGCCCAGGGGGTCCCTGGATGGCATTGTGCCCCACTGCCCCCAGCCCCCCGAGATGTCCCCAGGTGCCACAGTGTCCCCAAGGCCCCAGCACCCCGGGGTGTGCCCTGGTCGTGCCCCCCCCCCGGTGCCACTCACGAGGTGCTGGAGCTCCCAGAGGACGCGCGGGATGAGCGAGTGAACCACAGACTGGCACGGGGCGGCCAGGACGGGCAGCGGGAGGCACAGAGCCCTCAGCACCTGCTCCACTGCCACCTGCGCCGGGGCACCCACAGTGACACCCGCGGGGACACCGCGGGGACACACACACAGACACCCAAGGGGACACACACAGGGACACCCACGGGGACACCCGCGGGGACACACGTAGGGACACCCGCCACCGCCACACCCACCACGGCCACACCCATCACCGCTGCACCACCGACCCCCGTGGTGGCACCCGTGACCGTGGCACACATGGTGCCACCCGTGGTGTCACTCGCCACCGTGGCACCCGCTGGCATCTGCCGCCGCTTCACCCACCACCCCAGCAACCACGGTGGGACCCACAGTGGCACCCTCCACCATGGCACCCGCGGTGACACCCGCAGCAGCAGCCGCCACCTCAGCACCCACAGCGACACCCCCAGTGGCACTTCCCTCCGTGACACCTGCTGGCACCCCCGGTGACACCCCCGGTGACACCCCCGGTGACACCTGTGCCTGTGACACCCCCAGTGGCACCCTCAGTGGCACCTCTGCCCCCACGGTGACCCCCACGGTGACCCCCATGGTGACACCTATGTCTCTGTCCCCACTGTGTCCCCCTGTCCCCGCGGGCACCTGCACGGACGACTGGTTGGACACGCGGTGGAGGAAGTCGAAGAGCTGCTGGCAGATGGCGCAGGTGTCCTGCGGGAGGGGACAGCGGGGACACGGGGATGTGGGGGACATTGGGACTCTGGGACTCGAAGGTGCAGGGAAATGTGGACGTGGGGACAGGGGGGACCAAGGAGGGTGCATGGGGACATGTCGGTGTAGGGCCATGGGAGAGTGTTGGGACCCCCGTGGGATTTTGGGGACATACAGGGGGTAGAGGAACGGGGGTGGGGGGGCACAGGAGGTGACAGGGACACAGTGGGGTGACGGGTGGGGGGTGGTTGGGACACGGCGGGTGATGGGGACACGGAGGGTGGTGGGACACGGGGGGCTCTCTCACCACATCAGGGGGTCTCTGGGTGAGGTGGGGGCAGCGCTCCAGGGCCCCACAGCGCAGGGCAGTCTCCCAGCTCTGGCACCAGGCAGAGGGGGGCACCCCACAGCCCCCCCCCGGTGCCCCCAGACCTGCGACTGCCGTGAGTGCCGAGCCAGGGGGGTCAGGAATCCAGGACCCCCCCCCGTACATTCCCCCACTACCTTATCCCAACCCTCCCGGGGAAACCTGAGCATCTGGGACCCCCAAATACATCCCCCCAAATCCTCATGGGGGACTGGGTCTCCAGGACTCGCCCCATCCCCCCAATATCCCCCCCTCCCCCAATACCCCATCCCAGTGGGACCCAGGACCCCCCCCCCAGTGCACACACCACCCCAAAACTCCATCCCCTCCCTCCATGGGGAGACCCGGCAGTCTGGGACCCCCAACCCAACAACCTGCCCCCTCCCAGACGCCCTTTCCCACCCCCAACGCTCATGGGGGGGGGGGGCAAATGTCGGGGACCCCCCCGATAACACCCTCCAATACCCAGAGACCCCAAGGGGGCACTCAGGGCTCCCCCTCCCCCCAGTGGGCACCCTCACCCCACCACAGGGTCCCTGGGGTGTCCCCAGCTCTGGAGGTGCCCCCCGGTTTGGGGTGGGGGGACCCTACCTGGGGTGACCCCGAGCAGGGCGAGGAGCAGCGGCAGCGCCAGGGCCATGGCGGGGGACGGGGACAGGGACAGGGACAGGGACAGTGGCGGTGCTGGCAGGGCTGAGCCCGGGGCCTCTTATAGCTCTGCGGGACCGGGCCCTGGGACGGTGCCAGCGCTCGGGGACAGGTGTGTCACAGCCGCAGGGACACGGGGGGGGGCGGCCACCCCCACCCTGCCACCCTGCCACTGACCCTACGTCCCTGTGTCCCCTGTGGCCATGTCCCCATCAGGGACCCCTTTCAAGGTCTCCATGTCCCCACGGGGGTCCACGTTGTGGTCCCCATGTCCCCACGGACCCCATTTGTTCCCACACGCCCACATTCTCTCCATGTCCCCCGTCCCCCCATATCCACCCCCATCTCCCATGTCCCCCCCCCCCAGACCACCAACACCCCTCTGCCGTGTCCCCATACCCCCAGGTCCCCACACCCCCCCCATGTCCCCACAGTCCTACACCCCAATGTCCCCCCATGTCCCCCCACAGTCCCCATATCCCC
>NW_020957733.1:0-16965 GCF_003031625.1 Empidonax traillii | reverse complement strand
CGCCTCAGGGAGAATGAACTGAAGGAGGAAAAGGTTGTTGTGCAGGTGAAAATTGCAGCCAGAGAAGAGCAGGGGGAGAAGGTGTGAGAGGAGCAGCCCTGCAGAGCTCCAGGGCAGTGCAGGAGGAGGGGCAGGAGCTGCTCCAGCAGTGGAGATTTCCCTGAGATTCCATGGGAAAGCCCCTGAGGAGACAGCTGAGCCCCTGCAGCTCGTGGAGGGTCAGGATGGATCAGGATGGATCAGGATGGATCAGGGATCCACCCGCAGCCATGAAGAGCCCACCCGGAGCAGGGGGATGCCCGGGCCGGACTGTGACCCCCTGGGAGGCCCGTGCTGGAGCAGGTCCTGGTGGGGACCTGGAGAGAGGAGCCCAGGCTGGACAGGTTTGCTGGAAGGACGTGAGAGCCTTTGGGGAACCCCCCTTGGAGCAGGGGAAGGACTCGGACTCGTCTCCCTGAGCAGCAGCAGGAACAACCCGTGATGACCTGACCGTGCCCCCCATTCCCGTCTCCCTGGGCTGCTGGAGGGGGTGAAGGGAGAGCCCGGGCAGGAGGGAGGGATGGGGGGAGGTGTTTGTAAGGTTTATTTTCCTTCTGATTCTCCTGCTCTGATTTTGTTGGTAATAAATTCAGTGAATATTCCCCCCGGTGAGTCTGTTTTGCCCAGCACTGGGATAAACCCCATCCTGGGAGCACCTGGGAGGGTTGAGGGCTGGAGGATGCAAGATGAGGGGTGCAGGATGTGGGACATGGATGAGGGATATGGGATGGAGACTGTGGGATGAGAAAAATGGGATGAGAGCAGGAAGGCTCAGCAGAGGGATCTGGACAGGCTGGATTGAGGGGCAGAGGCCAACAAGGGTGAGGGTCCTGCCCTTGGGCCACAACAACCCCCTGCAGTGCTCCAGGCTGGGGAAAGAGTGGCTGGAAAGCTGGGAAAGGACCTGAGGGTGTTGGTGGCAGTGGCTGAACGTGAGCCCAGGGGTGCCCAGGGGGGCAGGAGGCCAATGGCCCCTGGGCTGTCCCAGCCATGGTGTCACAGCCCCAGGGCAGGGACTGTCCCTGTGCTGGCCCTGCTGAGGCCCCTCCAGGGCTGTGTCCAGGGCTGGGCCCTCAACAAGAGACACTGAGGGGCTGCAGGTGTGCAGGGAAGGGAACGGAGCTGGGAAGGGGCTGGAGCAGCAGGAGGGGCTGAGGGAGCTGGGGGGGCTCAGCCTGGAGAAAAGGAGGCTCAGGGGGGACCTTCTGGCTCTGCAATCCCTGACAGGAGGGGGGAGCCGGGGGGGAATTCGGGCTCTGCTCCCAGGGAACAGGGACAGGAGGAGAGGGAACGGCCTCCAGCTGTGCCAGGGGAGGGGCAGGTGGGATATCATGAGGAATTTCTTCAAGGAAGGGGTTGTCAAGCTCTGGGAGGGGCTGCCCAGGGAGGTGGGGGAGTCCCCACCCCTGGAGGTTTGCCAGGAACGATTGGATTGGCCCCAAGTGCGATGGTTGAGTGGGATGGTGAGGATCAGTCACCGGCTGCACTCGGTGCTGTCAGGTCTTTTCCCACCTAAACGATTCCAAGCTCCTGTGATGTGAGATGGAGGATACAAGATGAGGGATGGGGCCGAGGGCTCTGCCTTCCCCATTCCCACCATCCCCCAGGCACCTCCTGCTCCCTCCCCGCAGCAGTTCCGGCTCCTCACACGGTTCTTTCGTAACGAAATAATTTATTTCCTAACAATCAAACAAGACAGAAATATCCATGGACACAGCAAAGGTCTCCTAAAACACGGAATTCCTAAAAAAAAAAAAAAAAAAAAAAAAAAAAAAAAAAAAAAAAAAAAAAAAAAAAAGCACCATTCCATTGGCTTGACATGGGATTCGGCCCCACAACGGGATATTTACAGCAGGAACGGCTGGAAATGGGATCCGTGCCCGCTCCCGACTGCCCGAGGGAGCCGAGGCCGGGGCGGATCCGCTTCTTGGGAAGCAAAAAGGAACAGAAAAAAACGATAGGAAAGCACAAATAAGAGGTGCCCCAAAGAATAATAAAGGAAAGGTTGAGCGGAGACGGGGTGGCTCCACTGGAGAAATTCAGGATGAAACAAACATTTTGGTACTTCCCGGGAGCCAGCGGTTCAGGATCTGCCTTCCACAAGGAAAAAAGAAAGGAAAACCAACCCACAGACGGGTGGGGTTGATTCCCGCCCATCATGTCCCGATACGACTCCTCCCACTCCCTGGATTTTTATCACAATCTATAAAAAAGTCCTTCCTGCAGCTTATTTCATAGGAATGCTGGTGGATCAGTGAATTCCAGGAAAAGGCTGGCACGGCGCAGGGGGGTCCCCGGGTCCGCCGGGCTCCAGCCTCGTTCCAGGTTAGTGCAGCGTTTGGGGGTTCCCGGAGCACAGCCCGGCGGTGCCAAGGGCCAGGAAGGGTCAGGGTGGGACAGGGAGGAGGAAAAGGGGGGAAAAGAAAAGGTGTTGGGAACTGCAAAAGGCACAAACCTGCCCAAACTCCTCATCTGTGCTGAGGCCAAACCTTCAGAATGTCCAAATCCAACCAAAAACCAACGTTTAGGACCTCTGGAAGGGCTTTCCCAGTGCCAGGAATCACCTGCCCGGAGGGACCTGCTGGGATTCCCCAGGTAAGGGACGGATCTGGCCAAACACCAGTGGAGCCACCGGCCCCCAAGGGCTGATATTCCACTTGTTCTTGGTGTTTTCCACCTTTTTGCCTTTTTTTCCCTCTTTTTGAAAGCGCAGGGGGTCGAGCTCAGGCGCCCATGGGCTGTGGTGATGCTGGAGGGTGGGAAATTCCAGGGGCTTTAAAGGAAAATCCGTCATGGTTTGGTGGTTTTTTTTTTTCCTAGGAATCACCACATGGAAAAAGAGCTGAAACCTGGGAGATCTGGGCAATTCCTGGGGCCTTGGGCAGCTTCCTCCCTCCCAAATGGGCCAGAAATGGGATTGGGGTCTGAAGGGAGAGGAAAAGGAGAAAAGGAAAGATGGGAAATAAGAGAGGAAGGAAAATGGGACAGGAAAAAGGAAAAGAACTGGAGTTTCCCCCTCATCCCCTTGCACTCCGTGGAGCGTCTTGGTGCCTCTCAGCACCTGCAATTCCTGAAGAAAATGGGCCCTCAGAGCCTGTTTCTTATCCCAGCGCCGGGAAAAGCCCTTGGAGAGCTCCGTGCCGGACACTGAGGCCTCACTGACCCCACGGGGCTGGAGCGAGAGGGTCCCGAGGGGCTGGAAAACCCTTGGAGCGGCCCGAAGGGAAAAGGAAGGTGTGGAAGGCAGAGCTCTAAGTGCCAACATTCCCAGAGCAGCTCTAAAAGCAGGAAGTGGTGGGAATGTTCCCTCCAGTGCATCGGGAAACGAACAAACACCACGGACAGCTCAGTGTGCTCCGGCTCGGGACCCCTCCCCGCCCTCGGGGGCTTCTGGAATCCTCCCCGAGCTGGGAAGATCCCGGCTGGATGGAGAAGTGCTCCGGGGACGATCCGGGGGGTCCCGCGGGGTTATTGCTGAGCGGAGGCATCATCTTTGTGCTGAAGGGGTGGAGAGAGGCCGGGGGCTCCCTCCGAGGTAGAAATACTGTCCCCGAGACTGGAAGCGTGGAAAAGGAATTCCAGGAGTCTGGAATGCCGTGCCACGGGAGGTGGGACGTCCCGTTTGGGGTTAGGGAGGGCAGAAACTTCCCAGCCCGGAGGTGGCTGTTCCGAGGGGTGGCTGCCATTCCCCACGCCAGGAATGCTCCGGGACCACGGGAGGGCCGGGATGGGGTGTCCCTGAATATTTAGAGTCGGGGGAGGAGGAACCCCCCGACTGAGGCCGATCCCTGTGCCCACCCAAAATGCTCCGTGGGCGGGTTCCCAACGTGGCTCCGCTCTCTCCCAGATGGAAATTCCACAAGAGGCCGGTTCTGCCTTCGGATCTGCTCCCAAAAACTCAGCTTTTGGGTCCTGAGCGTCAGGAACACGATGCCGCCGGCCAGATGCGGAGGAGATCGGGAATACCGGGCAGTGACAGCCCGGGAGAGAACCCAGGGAAGGCTCTGGAGGTCGCTGTTACTGCCGCGGTATTCCCGGGCGCTTCCAAGCGCGGCTGGAATGTAGGGCCTGGCGGAGCAGATCCCGGCGGGTGCGAGCGGAGCCCCGGGAGCAGCGGGATCTGCGGGATCGGCGGGACGTGCGGGTGTCTCCGTGCGGGGAATGCTGGGGCGGGGTCGGGGTGCTGGCCAACGGGATCCCACGGGAACGGCGCCGCTGGAACGGCCGCGGGAAGCGCTTCCTACATCCCGAGAGGAAGCTTCCGGCTGCTCGCCGGCTTCGCCCTGGTCCCGCCGGAGCTGGAATACCCCTCGTCGCTGCCCAGGCTCTGGAGGCTCCCGCGCTCGTCCGAGTCGCTGGGGCTGCTGCTGCTCCAGTCCAGGTCGGCCGGGAGGTCGTCCGTGCTCTCCACGTCCACATCCATCTCTTCTGCCGGAGGAATGGGAAGGGTTGGAGTCCCGGCAGGGCCGGAGCTCCCGCCGGCCGTCCCGCAGCGCGGGCTCTCACCTCGGTCCGAGTCGGAGCGCTCGGAGGAAAGGCTGGAGCCGATGCTGTCTATCCTGACCCGCTCCATTCCCAGCTTTTCCAGCTGCCGCTGGAGGTGCCGCTGCTCCCGCTGCAGCTGCTCGATCTGGTGCAGGGCTCGGCGCTCCAGGTCCTCCAGCTTCTGCGGGGGGACACGCGGCACCCTGAGCTCCCGCAATCCCTGAGCTCCCGCAATCCCTGAGCTCCCGGAATCCCTGAGCTCCCGGAATCCCTGAGCTCCAGCAATCCCTGAGCTCCCGGAATCCCTGAGCTCCCGCAATCCCTGAGCTCCAGCAATCCCGGCACGGCCACCGCCGGCTCCCGAGGGGCTCCCAAGTCGGGATGTGGAGCCGCATGGATTTCAACTCCCCCAGTCATCCCAGCCCAATCCCAGCACTCCCACAGTTATCCCAGCCCAGTGTCAGCACTCCCCATTATCCCAGCTCAATTCAACATTCTGTTATCCCAGCCCAATCCCAGAGCTCCCTGTTATCCCAGTCTGATGCCATTGCTCTCCCAGTCATCCCAGCCCTCCTCCAGTAATCCCAGCCCAATGCCAGCACTCCCCATTATCCCAGCACAATCCAGAGCTCTCCCAGTTAATCCAGCCCGATGTCTGTGCTCCCCCAGTTGTCCCATCTCAGTCCCAGTGTTCCCCAGTTATCCCAGCCCAATCCCAGCCCTCCCCAGTTATCCCAGCCCACTCCCAGCACCCCCCGAGCCCCCCGCCCTGTCCTGGGGTGCTGCTCTCATCTCTGCCCCCCTTCCCGGGGCCGGATCCCGGTGTTCCCGGCTCACCTGGATGTGCAGCCGTGCCCTGGTGAGCAGGCTGAGGGTCGTGTGCCGCCCGGCCGCCGCCCCCAGGGGCACCAGCCCCTTCAGCCTCTCCAGGCACAGCCGGAGCTGGGCACGCCTGCAACGGGAGCACACGGCTGGATCAGCTCCCCAGGGCAGGAAAACTGGGCTGGGGGGAGCTAAACCCACCCAGGGGCCTTCCCACTCTCCGTGGGCTTCCAGGAACTGGGAGAAAACCGCAGCCAGGCCCAAGGACCCCTTGGAAAACCTCACAGATAAACCCTGCAGGCACCCTGGGCTGTGGGGGTGATTCCTGGCAGGGAGATGCCAATGACCTCGGAATTCTATCCACTTACGTTCATTCTCTTCCCAAAAATCTCCACCTCAGGAATGCTGGTTGGTTCCCACTGACAGCTGAAGCTGCCCAGGTCAACACCCAGCTGTAAATCCCTTGGGAGCACTTCCTTTCCATACTTTTATTAGGAGCAGGGTGGTTTTGGATCCAAAACAACACCAGATCCCTGAGGGAGCACTGACCATGGTCCAGAAATCCTCCCTCTCCATGTAACATCCTGGTTTTCTCCACATTAACATGTAGGATGTTAATGCCAGAGGGAAACTCTGGCTCCATGAGGAAATAAATCCCTTTACCTGCTGATACCTGGGATGCTCTCAGCACATCCCAGTTTCCCTGTGTCCACTGCTCCAATCCCAACATGTAGGTCAGATCCTTGGGAGTGGGTTGCAACACCCATCTCTCAACCACCCGATCCTGGGCAGTTCCAAACTGGGATTTTGCAAGGACCTGCTGGTCTTGTTTGGGATACACTGGGAGGTAAACAGGGATTTCCTCACCCAAAGGACCTCGGGATGACAACACAGGCAAAGAAAGTGGGATTTACTCTTGGGATAAATCCCAAACTTCAACTGGCTCAAAGATGAGCCTGTGGAAAGACAATTTTCCTGAATGAGTGGGAGCTGGCAGAGGATATTGATATCATTCCCAGCAGTCAAGGACAGGGAATGTTTCAATCCTTGGTGTCCTTTATCCCACCCTTTCCCTCCCACCGCCCATCTCAACCCATCTCTGCTGGAAAACCCCTGGAAAAGCAACAATTCCTCCAAACCCCAGTTCCTGACAAACCTCCAGCACTCACCTGTTCTTTTCCATCTCATTGTGTGTCGACCTGGAAAAGAAGGAAGAAGTTATTAGTTCCTCTGGCTGATTAGGGATTAACAGTTGGGATTAACATGTTGGAATTAGCAAAGGCTCCCTAGAAGAGCTGCAAACCTGGGGGGCTCCCAGAGCTGCTCCATGCCCAGGGATGGGGAGCATGGCAGGATGCAGATGGGGAAATTGCCAGACAGATGGAAACAAAGGGTCAGGAAAACTGTCCAAGGGGATTTTAATCCAGACAGGGGCAAGCCTTAGAGCTGGGACTGGGATTGACAGCGGTATCGGTGATGGGAAGTTGCTCCATCCCGACCCTGGGCAGAGTCTGAGTGGGATCCCCAAACTGGCTCAGGACACACCAGGGACCAGGAGCCTCCCAGTCCTCGCTGGCACCCAACACCCACCCCCGTCTCCAAGTCATCCCTCAAATGCCAGGAAGATGTGGAAAACACCCTTCCCTGTGTCCAGCAACAGGGAGCAGCTCCAGGGGAGATTCAGAATGTGCTGCTGACACGTCAAATCCACGACAAACCCCCCGAAGCTCCAAATTTCCACGGAGCTGGGAAAAGATGGAAAACGCAAGCTGCGAAATTCCTGCTGAAATCTGGGAAAGAAGCCACAGGAGGCCCCACTGCCCGTGTTCCCAGGAATGATGCTTGGGGAAGAGCCGCTTCCCTGGCCTAAAAGCCTTCCTAAAACCTCTGGAGGCCTCGAGAAGCTCCACTCGACTTTGGGGAAAATGTTGTTACATGGCCTGAAAATGTAAGGGTGGGAATGATCCACGGGCTGTTGGGACAGGGATGTCTGCTGGGATGGCCCCACGGGGGTCTGGGAGTGCAAGTTTGTCCCAGTGCTGAAGGGAAAACAAGGGATGGATTGAAGGGAGAACGAGGGACGTGCCAAAGGGAAAAAAGAGGGATGTCACTGAAGGGAAAATGAGAGATGTCAAAGGAAAACAAGGGATGGAACCAAAGGAAAAGGAGGGATCCCACTGAAGGAAAAACTAGGGATGCCACCAACACAGCAGTGGGAGATGTTCTCCAGGGTCTCCTTCACTTTGCCAGCAGCATTTCCTGATGGATCACCCGAATCCAGAGGCTCTGTTGGCTTCCCAGTGCCATCAGCTCCCAAAAGCCACGGCCCTCACGGTTCTCAAAATGTCTGAGCCAATAAATGCACGTGTTTCACACCCAGCCCTTCACCACAGGGCTGGGACAGGCTGCAGCCATTCCCTTGATCCTAACTTATCCAAACACTTCCCAAGCACAGCACAGACAGGGATGAAGCTCCCATCACCCTCAACTGATTACAAACCCATCCTCTCTCCCACCTGAATCCTTCCTGGAATGCATGTTTTCCCTCTTGCTTCGCATCCACCATCACCAATATTTAGGAAAATATTAAATGATTGATGGATTTTAATTTTGGATAAAATAAACAGGGACAGAGGGGATGGCAGCTCAGCCTGGAGCAGATGGAACACATCCACATGCTCCCCGATCCTTTCCGGAGCGATTTCATATCCATGGAGCCCCTGACTACAATTCCCACTAATTAAAACTTGGGCTGATCACCAGTTTTCCCTTTGGAATGCGTTTTTTATTCCTGAAAAAAAAAAAAAACACAACAGCTTGGCCTGAAGTGAACAAAATCCTCCGAGAGGGAAACCTGGAGCGTGTCCTGGCAGGACAAACCCCTGGATTCACCTGGAGCCTGTTTGAAACGAGACCCCGGGGCCTCAGCTGCCTCCCCCACCCCCCCTGACAGCCAGGGACACCTGCGTGGGTGGGACAGGGTGCTGGGAGAACACCGGGAGCACCCCGGGAGCCAGGACACGTGCACGTCCAGGTGGATTTGTTCCGGCGGCTGCCAAAGGTCGGGGCTGCTCCCGAGCAGGAAAGTGGTGACAGATGAGGTGCCATCCCCGCCCGGCTCCTCCCTGGCTCCGGCGGGCGCCGGTGACGTGTCGGGATGAACCCGCTGCCCCTCGGAGCTCCCCTGGCTCGGAGGCACAGCCCGGAGCCAGCCCTTCCCAAAACAGCTCATCCTTCCCCCTCCAGAGCCACCCAAGGGGATTTCAGGTTGTTAAAGGGAGGGAATAAAGCACGAGGGTGACTCCTGTTGCTCCTGGGATGGCGGGATCTACTCCAGAAATTCAATGTGGGTGCTTGGAGTCGACTTCAACTCAGGGGAAAGGTGGTTTAGGACTTTTAGGTTTAGGACTGAAAATCAGCAGGGAGGGACAACAGAGAGAAAAAAACAGGGAGGGACAACAGGAAGAAAAAAACAGGCAGGGATAATAGGGAAGCTCTGGGTGGATTTCAGGGCAGATAATTAAGGAGGTTACGGGAGGGTCCCCTCCAGCCCCACCAGGAGCCCTCTGACAGCAGGACCTCACTGGGCCTGGTCCCCTGGTGACAGGAGAGTCCCCCCAGCCCTGTCACACCCAGTGACAGCGGGGCCTCACCGTGCCCTGGTCACCCGGGGACAGGAGGGTCCCGCCCACGGTGTCACACACCCGGTGACAGCAGGACTTTGGTGGCAGCAGAGCCCCACCCAGCCCTGTCACACACCTGGTGACAGACAGGCCTCACCAGAGCCCGAGCAAACAGCGACAGGAGGGTCCCCCCGGCTCTGTCACACCCTGGGGACAGAGGGATCCCCCAGGGACTGAGCACCCCCGTGACAGGAGGGTCACCCCGGCCCTGCCACGTGTCTGGTGGCAGCAGGAGCTCACAGTGTGCCAGACACACGGCGACAGGGGGGTCACCCCGGCCCTGTCACACACCTGGTGACAGTGGGGCCCAACCAGAGCCCTGTGCCAGGGGGCCAGCCCAGCCTGGCCACAGGCCCAGTGACAGTGGGGCCTCACCGGGCCCAGACACCCGGTGACAGGAGCCCCCCCCGCCCTGTCACACCCCCGGTGACACTGGGACAGGAGGGTGTCCCTGACGTGGTCACAGTCCCGACGACAGTGGGACATCCCCCAGAGCCCGGTCCCGCGGTGACCGGAGCCCTCCCGGCCCTGTCACACCCCCGGTGACAGCGGGGCCTCCCCGGGCCCGGGCCCCGGTTACAGGAGGGTCCCCCTGGCCTTGCCGGGAGCCCCGTGACAACAGGGCCTCACTGGGGCCGGGGGGATCCCTCCGGCCCTGGCACACCCCCGGTGACAGCGGAGCCTCACGGGCCCGGTCCCCCGGTGTCAGGAGCCCCCGGCCCTGCCCGGCAGCCCCACAGCGGGCCCGGTCCCCCCCGCCCCTCCCGGTGCCGCCGTCACCTGCCGCCGCTGCTGCTCCTGCGGGCCTTGGCGCGGCGCCGCGAGGCCTCCCCGTCCTTACCGCCGGGCCGCAGCGAGGCGTAACCGTGCTCGGCCTCTGCGGAGACACAACGGCGGCCGCGGGTCAGCGCGGGGCCCGGCCCGAGGGCAGCGGGGGCAGCGCGGGGAGGGGAGGGGATGCGTGGGGGGTACCTCGCTCCCGCCGCTCCAGGAACTCGGCGGCCTCCAGCAGCATCTGGATGCCGAGGCGGGGGGGGGCGGCCATGGCGGGGCCGGGACGGGCCGGTCCGGCGGCGGGGGGGGCGCGGCGGCCTCTGCCCGCCCCGAGCGGCCGCTCCGCCAGGTCCCGCGCGGGCCCCGCCCCCGCAGCGCCCATTGGCCTCCGCTGGGGGAGACCCCGCCCACCGCCGCCGCTCATTGGCGGCTTCTGAAGGAAGCCCCGCCCAGCACCCGCACGAGCGGCGCTGCGGGGCGTGGCGGTGCCCGAAGGCCCCACCCCCCGCCCGCTGTGATTGGGTGGGAGAGCCACGCCCTCCTGCCATTGGCCCACCCATCCAACGGCCCCGCCCCGCCGCCGCACGCGCTGCCCCCTGACTCACTTCCTGCCGCGCAGCCAATGGCGGGGCCGGACGGGGAAGGGGGCGGGGCATCAGATTCTGTGGTGGGGGGACAACGTGAGACCCGCAGGAACCCCCCGGGACAGGGACAGGGACAGACCAGGGCAGGGACAGGGACCCCCCGGGACAGGGACCCCCGAGACAGGGACAGACCAGGGCAGGGACAGGGACCCCCCGGGACAGGGACCCCCGAGACAGGGACAGGCACCCCCTGGGATAGGGACAGACACCCCCGGGGCAGGGACTGACCCATCCTGCAGGACAGACACTCCCCAGGACAGGGACCCCCCGAGGAAGGATCCTTGGGACCTCCCAGGACGCCCCCGTCATGGCTGGGACCCCCCACCTCAGGGCAGGGACCCCCCGGTGCAGGGACCCCCTTTGGAGTCAGGTGATAGGAAAGAGCCCCCCCACTCCCAGCACCTCCAGTTTGAGCCCAGGGCTCAAATGGGGCCCCTCGGGATTCAATGGGTTTGCATCAATTCCCAACGATTTGTGGGAGAGGGAATTGGGTTTAAATGTTGCGTTTTAGGGTAACTCCAGAGGTCTGCAGTGAACTCTCCCCCCCACTCCATCCCTGAATGATAAAAATTAAAGGAAATAGATCCGGGGTTTTATTAACAGGGAAACAAAGCAAAACTAGGGAACACACAGCAAAATCCCGGCCAGGAACTGACCTCTTTGTACAAAAATAATACCAAAAATCTGGGAAACGGCGACTTGGGGCAGCTTCGACCATGGGGTTCGTTGGGAATAACCCAAATTCCGCTGGAATCTGCCACCAGATTCCCCCAGGAAAGCAAACTCCTTCCGTGGTGGGGGCCGTGTCCCAGTGTCAGGCGATGAAATCCAGGGGCCTGTTGAATCCTCCTTTTCTGTTCATGTACTGCCTGGGCCGGGATGGAGCCAGAGTCAGCCCCTGGATCCAGGGAAATCGGGACAAAAACACCCTGGGGAGGCTGGGAATAGGGCTTGACAGCTACAGGGAACCCAATTCCTCATGGATTTGACCAAAAACAGGGCAGGAAGGCTCCCAGTGAGGAGCTGCTCTGGAGGGTGGGCTGTGTGGGGATCCCGGGAGCGCAGCCTGTCTCTACCCTCAAATTCCCATCAAAAAGGGAACGGAACTGATAAATTGGGTGTTCTTTGGGAATAAACCAGGTGAACAGCGTCGCTCCCCACTGCTCCAATCCTGCCCACCCCACACTCCTCACCCCCCCGTTTTCCCATCTCCAGGGGGATCCAAACACCTCTCACCGCTGTTTTTGCCTGTAAACCCCATAGAATTCCCATTTTTCCAAGGCCTGGCAGCTGGATCACCCCAAGGGCAGTGGCCACAGTTACCTCATCAAACAAATCCTTTCTCTATCCCAAAAAAAGGTGGGACACACCTGTACTTCCTCTTCTGGGACACGTTGATGGCGTAGGCATTGGCAGCACCATCCACCTTCTTCCCCTGAGGAGAAACATTCCCCAAATCCCGTGGATTGTCCCCAGACAGAGCAGGTGACACCGCGGAGCCCACAGGGGTGGCCTCAGGCCCTGCACTCACCTTGGTGGTGTCGAAGGAGGCAAAGCCCATCATCTTCATCATCTCAATCTCCTCCTCTGTCTTGCCCTGCAGATCCTCCTCTGAGGCAATGACATTGGGGATTGGGCAAACATGGATTTTTGGATTCCCAAAAATCCCAGTATCCCTGGGCTGGTCTCACAGGGGACGTAGGAGTGTTTCAGAAGGAAAATCCCCCCCTCACCTGTGATCTGTCTCTCCTTCTTGGAGTCTTTGATCTCCTTCTTCTCCTCATCCCGGCGTTCCTTGGGCCGCACTGGTGACGAGGAGCTGGAGCGGTGCCGGCGCGGGGACCTGCTGGGACACACGGGGTGGGGCTGCAATTCCTGCCAGGATTTCCCACCTGGAGCTCCCACTGTCCCCATGTCACCCAAGAGCCCTCACCTGGCTGTCCCCACCCCACACTGGTGTCCCTGCCTGGCCTGGATGCTCCCCACCCTCATGTGGATCATCCCCACCCTTACCTGGATCATCCCCGTCTTCATCTGGATGTCTCTTCCCTCACCTGGATCATCCCTGCCCTCACCTGGATGTCCCTGCTCTCACCTGGATGTCCCTGCCATCAGCTGGATCATCCCTGCCCTCACCTGGATCCTCCCTGCCCTCACCTGGATGTCCCTGCCATCAGCTGGATCATCCCTGTCTTCATCTGGATGTCTCTTCCCTCACCTGGATCATCCCTGCCCTCACCTGGATGTCCTTGCCCTTACCTGGATCATCCCCATCTTCATCTGGATCATCCCTGCCCTCACCTGCATCATCCCTGCCTTCACCTGGATGTCCCTGCCCTCACCTGCTTGGTCCCTGCCTTCACCTGCATCATCCCTGCCCTCACCTGGATGTCCCTGCCCTCACCTGCTTGGTCCCTGCCTTCACCTGCATCATCCCTGCCCTCACCTGGATGTCCCAGCCCTCACCTGGATCGTCTCCGGTGCGGGGAGCGGGACCGGCTCCTCCTCCTGTCCCTGTCCCGGGACCGGGATCGCTCCCGCCGCCGCCTGTCCCTGTCCCGGGACGTGGAGCGCGAGCGCCGGCGCTCTGCCCAGGGAAGGGTCAGCTCCTGCTTCCCTGCCCGCCTCCCAAGGGAAACCCCGACAGATAATCCCAGCTCCCGAGCACGGACCCTGGGACAGCCCCTCCCTGACCCCCAGGCCCAGGGACCCTCACATACCCTGTCCCATGTCCCAGCCCTCCCTGACCCCCCAGCAGAGTTCTGGGCTCTGGGACCCCCACGGGCACCCCCGGGAGTGGGAAGAGCAGCAGGAAAAGCCTCCACTCCGGAGGTGGGAATCACTCGGGACTGGGGGGATCCAGCTGATGGGTGATGGGCCCCAAAAAGCTGAGGAGAAGGGCCGAAGGAGGAGGAAGAGATGAAGAGGAGAAGGAGAAGAAGGAGTAGGGGGAGAAGAGGTGGAGGAAAAAGAAAAGAAGGAGGAAGACGAGGAGGAGAAAGAAGAGGAGGAGAAAGAGATGAGGAGGGAGGGAGGGAGCCTCTGCTCTGCCCAGAGCGAGGAGCCGAGGCCTCACCGCCGCCCCTGCCCTGGAGGGTTTTGGGGAGTCCCCGGACCCCTCCAACCCCTGGGCCACCCCAGACCCCGCTCCAGCCCCGGGCCTGGCCCTTCCAACAGCCCTGCACGGCCCGGACCCCCCGATCCCGATCCCGGTCCCGGTCCCGGCCCCTCCCGGGTCCCCCCCAGCCCCCTCAGCCGCCCCGGCCCCCACAGACCCCCGGTCACCCCCCTGGGTCATCCCTCGTCCCTCGTCTCCCCTCATCCCCCTCACCCCGGGTCCCCTCACTCCCCTCACCCCCCTCAGCCCCGGTCCTCCCTCAGCCCCTGTCCCCCTCACCCCGCCGCGGCGGTGACCGGGAGCGGGAGCGGCCCATGGCGGCCCCTCAGCGCGCTCAGCTCCCGGGGCGGGAACCGCAGGAACGGCCCCGACAGATGCTGCGGGAGCGCCTCAGCACCACATCGGGACCCGCCGGCAGCGGATCCCCGCGCTGGCCGCCCCACGGCCCCAAGAGCGGGAGGACGGAAGGGGAGGGAAGAGGGACGGGCCGGCCGAGCCGTTTCCTTCCGCCGGGAGCGCTCCTGCGGCCCGGGCAGGGCTGGCGTGGGGCAGGAGGGATCGGGGGTCCACCCGCGGCTCGTGGAGGGTCAGGGTGGATCAGGATGGATCAGAATGGATCAGGATGGATCAGGATGGATCAGGGATCCACCCGCAGCCATGAAGAGCCCACCCGGAGCAGGGGGATGCCCGGGCCGGACTGTGACCCCCTGGGAGGCCCGTGCTGGAGCAGGTCCTGGTGGGGACCTGGAGAGAGGAGCCCAGGCTGGACAGGTTTGCTGGAAGGACGTGAGAGCCTTTGGGGAACCCCCCTTGGAGCAGGGGAAGGACTCGGACTCGTCTCCCTGAGCAGCAGCAGGAACAACCCGTGGTGACCTGACCGTGCCCCCCATTCCCGTCTCCCTGGGCTGCTGGAGGGGGTGAAGGGAGAGCCCGGGCAGGAGGGAGGGATGGGGGGCAGGTGTTTGTAAGGTTTATTTTCCTTCTGATTCTCCTGCTCTGATTTTGTTGGTAATAAATTCAGTGAATATCCCCCCGGTGAGTCTGTTTTGCCTTTCCATCTTCCCCAAATTAATTTAATATTAACTTGTACTTTTCCCTAACCCAGCTCCTAAAGAAGCTGAAAAAACCCCCAGCTATCCAGCACTTCAGTGGATGCAGTTCATGCAAACCAGGTTTAGAGTCTTTGTAACTACAACACAAGGAAGTGTGAATTGATTCAGAAATAACCAGTGCGGGAGCAAACAAGGGACCAGAGACTGGGGACAGAAATCATCCAAGTGCTGGAGATAACACTGGGCTATTTTGTTCCAAAAAAAAAAAAAAAAACCAAGTAAAACTTTTGGTGATGGACCTTCCTCTGTGCTGGCCCGATGCTCTTGTTGGCTTCTTGCTCGACTTGGGGGTATGTCTCCTGAATATATCTGTATCCCTGGGGAAAGGAGCCAGTCCTTCACACCAAAAAGTGTTTTTAATTTGGTTTTTCTTCTCACAACTGTTAGCAAAATTCAGTATAAATAGTCATTGGCATTTGAACGTGGAGATGTTTTTAACTGCCGGCTTAAGTTACAGCTGTGTTTAAGAAAAGGGAAAAAAGCGCCTTTTTTCCCTATTAGATAACTTTGGCAGGAGAATTCAATATAGTGATCAAACTGAAACAGTTTAAAATACTAAATTTAATGGCTGTACTACATTTTACACTGCTTGGCAGTGGGCAATTAAGTGCCAGTTAAGTTGGCATGAAGTTCTACATTTAACCAAGTATTTCACATACCGTGTGCTTTGATTGTCACATCAGGTTACTGGCACAATGCTTAATAACCTGGCATCTTTTCATGTCATTACAGAGACAAGTTTATATTTCTCCTTGGTGGTCCCTGTGTGTTTTTTTTTTCCTTAGAATAGCTAAGAATGTGTCATTTCACACCCCTCGGAGTCACGAGGCTCAAGTTCTTTGCCGGGAGAACCAGCGAGTTTTCAAAGCTCTCATTTCAGTTGAAAACAGCTCCCTAATGTGACTTCTGTTCTCCTGAAGAGGAGTCACCACCAGGTAGATGGTTATTATTAGGCAGCAATGAAAACAGACCCCAGTGCTTTTGTGTTGCTTTTTCTTCCTGTGATTTTAGACCGTGTGAAGGCCGAGAAGGGGAATGGTCTGCTTGTAACTCTTATCCTACCAACGTGGCTCTTCTTGCCACAGCTCCAATCCTGTCCCTGCTGGCAAAATGCAGGTCTGCTTTAAAATGTGAATATTAGACCTGCCATAAAGCTTGTCCTTTCCACTCCTACCTCCAGGCTGTTCCCTGCAGGAGATGTGACAGATCACAGGCTGTGGAAACAGTCATGGGCTGGAGGTTCCTGCATCAGTCGGGGGGGACTTTTCAGTTTTGAATATGAACTTCACTTCTTTTAGGTCAGAAAATAATTCTTTTTTTTGTGACTGGCAGCATCTTCTACAAGCAAAACTACTGAGATAAATTGTGGGAGGCAGCAATTTCTCAGCGAAACCAATTTTGTGACTGGCCTCATTTTCCCCAGACTCCACCCGAGAATCCACCTAATTAGATGAGCACAACCCCTGCTGTCACACACCTCTCCAGCTGCAGAGGAGAGACAAAATTTGAAGTTCTTGAAGTTCAATCCCCCACTCTGGGACAGAAAGTGTTCTGTTTTAGTGAGAACACCACGATCAGTCTGCATGCCATAACTCATGACAACACAGAGGCTAAAACGTAATCTGAAGTGTATTTAAATACTTTCAAGATCACAACCCACTTTTTAAACTGAGGGGGTGAAATAACGAAGCTCAGGCTCTGCAATCTCAGCCCTCCATCACTCCCAGCCACTCCCCACCATTTCTGTTCCTGCTGAGCATCCACAGAGAGGGAAAAGGGAGCGAGCGCTTCCCCCCATCAGGAGCTGGCACGGCTCCTCTGGGCTTTGCAGCTGCTCTCTGCAGTTCCCTCTCCCCTTTTGTGGCTGGAGGGTGTTTTTATGGCAGCTGGGAGGAGGGAAGAGCAGAAAAGGCTTTGCAGAGGCTGGAAGGCAGAGCAGCCAGGCTGCCTGGCCAGGGGGCCAGTGAGGCCGTGGGCAGCTGAGCAGGGCATGGGTGTTTCTCTGGCCTCTCCCAAGTGTTGGTCCAGCTGCTGCATCCTCTGGGAAACACGAGGGAAACGTGGGAAAGCCAACATCCATGTGGAACGTGGAAGTGCTTGTCTAGTTACCAGCCCATCTCCCCTTTTCCCCCCCTGCACCCAGAAAGGAACCAAGACTGAATTTCCCTTGTCAGGGGGTCCCTTCAAATTTCCAAGGAGAACTTGGTGTCTGTCCCCTCAAAGGGAAGGGGAGCAGAGACTGTGCAGCAGTTCCAGTGGCGTCTTCCAGACCCCCAGGCAAATCCTTA
>NW_020957732.1:17376-22172 GCF_003031625.1 Empidonax traillii | reverse complement strand
AAAAAGAGAGAAAAGGTAAAGGGTAAAAAAAGAAAAAACTAAAGGAAACGAGGAGAAGGGAGAGCAAAGGGAGGCAGAGGAGGGATCGCAGGGACCCGCGGGGTGTCACAGCTCTGCCCGAGCCCAATCCCAGCAGTGCCTTTGTTTCCCACCCTGGTCCCCCTTTCCCTTCCTGCCCGTTCCGTCCCGTTCTTGAGGAGCAGGAGACACCCAAGGGAGTCTCTGCCGGGTGATGGTGAAGTCGCTGCCCCCTCCCACCCCCGGGACCCCTCTGGAGTGAACCCATCGTCCGGGGGAAGCACAAACCCTCCACAAACTGCCCGGGAAAGCCGCGGGGCAGGAGCCTGAGGGGGATGTCTGACCCCCCCCAGTTCCCCAAACCGTCCCCCTGAGGTCCCTTTGCCAGGAGGGTGACGGTGCTGTGACACCCCCCTCGAGGCTGAAGGGCCCGGCTCACCCCCCAGCACCCACCAGCAGGGCAGCTGCCTCGTGACAGCGTCAAAAACCAGAGCCAATAAATAATCTGGGTTTTCCTTGGAGGTGCTGGAGGCAGAGGGTTGACTGGAATCATCAGTTCGGGGTGGGAAAAACTGTGTCGGTTTGGGGGAGATGCTTCCAAATTTTCTCCAGGAAAAGCCAGCTGGGTTGAAATCAGCATTCCCTGAACAAACGCCCTGATTTGGAGGATTTATCTTCCAGTTTCCTTTTCTGTTTTCGGGCTGCCCATGTGCGGGCAAGTGGCTTTTGAGGGATCCAGCAGGAGCCTCCCGTTCAGGAGCTCCCCTGGGAACATCAGGGCGGGAATATCGGGATCACTGCCTTCCACTTGAGAAATGTCATTAAAACCCTCGAGTTTGGACCCTCCCCCCCAAAAAAGAGAATTAACATCAGGCGTTGATCCGGGGATCCATTTCCAGTGATCCTCCCTTGGGGCGACCCCAAAGCCCGGGCAGTGCCACCATCCCTGGGAGCTGGGAGGAGGATGGGGAAGGGATGCCCCCATCCCAGGGGGGATTTGGAAGCACAAACCACATCAAAGCGTCACATCTGGGACAAACTGGGCCGGATACTTGTCCATCCACCCACCCAGTAAAACCCAGCCGAGATCCTATCCCGGATTACGGATGGATCACGTAATTTATCCAGGGGGGTGGTCGAGGGCAAAAAAGGGACCCTCAAAAAAATGGGAAAAAAAATGCAGAGCAGGGCCAGACCTCCAGAAAAACTCCGAGGGGTGGAATGCTGCGTCCACCACTCCTGTTCCCGGGTCCGGGATGCTCCGCGGCGGGAACAGCATTCCCGGCGGCCGAGCCGAGCCGCCGATATCTCTGTCAGCCCCTGATGGTATCGCCCGTCAGCAGCTCCCAATACACTTGCAAATTCGTCCCTAATGGAGAGAGTTTGCTCCTTCCCTGCTCTTTATCGGCCGAGGGGAGCGAAGGGGCCGTCGCTCTGCGGAGCTCATCTTCAGGCTGAGAGGTCCAGTCTGTCCCGTGGCACCCCGAACTTTCCTGGGATTTAATCGCTGTCAAAGCACCCTCATCCCCGCTCCTTCCTCGGGGAAGCGCGGGGGGGGATCTGTGGAGGCTCGACTTCTCCACCCACGGCCACGTCACAGCTCGTGTCCCTTCGGCCGCGTGGTGTGGGGAGGGGGGACGAGGCTTTGGGACGACCCTGCCGCAGATCTCTGTGCTCTCCCCGTGGCAGGCGCCGCCGTGGGGGTTCCTTGGGGACACCATCACCTCTGAAGGCTTGGGCACGAGGCGTTTCTGCTGGTTTTGGTGTGTTTGGGGGTTTTTCTGGGCTCCCTGACAGCCCAGCCTGATGCATCGTGTTCCCAGCTGTGCCACACGCTGAGCCCTCTCAGCACCCCCCAACCCCTCCAGCCCCCAATATTTAAGGTTCCCTGGGTTCATCCAACAGGTGGAAACCTCAGTTCTCCTCCAGGCTGCGTGGGAGATCAGCAGCCCCTGCTCCCCTCACTGCCTGGTCCTGCCCAGCCCTGGGTTGGCACCACTGCCCGTGCCAGCAGCAGCAGAAAAAGCTGCAATTTGCTCTTCCTTCATTTTTACCTTTTTTTTTTTTTTTTTTTTTTCCTGTCAACACAGTGGGATTTTCCTGGAGAGAACAGCCGATCCCAGCCTTCCCACAGCAGCCCCTGTTTTCCCCTCTGCAGCTTCTGCTCCACCCGGGGCTTTTCTGGCTCCTTCTCCCAGGCTGGGCAGAGCTGAGCCACCCCCAGCCTGTCGGGGTGACCAGGCTTGCCATATCCCAGAGGATTCACTCCTGATGGATATTTCTACACCTCGGGTTTGGGAGCAGAAGCAGAAGAGGGGCAATCACAGAGGCACAGAATCGAGGCGGGACGGCGAGTCCGGGTCCCCAGCACAGGATGAGTGGTGGTGGCATCTACCAGTGCCTGGGGTAGAGACCGAGGAGAAAATTCCACCCCCAGCTCCCCGAAATTCCACTCCCCAACCCCTCAAAATTCCACTCCCCAGCTTCCCAAAATTACACCCCGCAGCTCCCCAAAATTCCAGCCTCCAGCTCCCCAAACTCATCTCATGGTGACATCGAGTCCTCCCGCATTCCCTGCGTTCCTTCCCGGAGGAAACCAGGGCAGGGTTTGGTTGGAGCACCCGCAGGGAAGGGTTTGGAGGCAAAACCCTGGGGATGAGAAGGTGAAGAAAGAATTCGCTGATCCCCAATGGGAGGATCAGCGGGATGGGGACAGGGAATCTGAGAGTCCTGCAGCCACAACCCCATTTTCGCTCTGACAAATCATTGCCTTCTCTGTGCCCCGACTTCACCACCTGTGAAACACCTTGAACCCCAACTTCTCCACTCACTAAACAGCCTGAACCCCATCAAATCCTTTTTAAAATGATTTCTGAACCTCCTCCTCCTCCTCTTGCACTGCAGAAGCCACTAGAGCATCGGTGCAGATCCCTAATAGATCATATCTGTATGTTAAAATTGAGTTATTAAGGTCATTCCTGAAATCCTGCCCCTCGATTTTAATACCGGGTCTTTATTTTTTGAGTGATCCCTCCTTCCAGCACCAGAGAACCCACCTTGCCTTTCTGTTTCACTATTATTTCACGACCCCAAACGTTTTAAAAATCCATTTCCCTCCTGTCCGACCCTGTCTTGGTTTACATCTGGCTGGAGACTGCTCCGTATCATTCGAGGTATTAACGAGATTTTTGAATTTCCATTAAATCAGCAAAATCTGCCTCTTGATGGCCACGGCCCCCCCGCACGGAGCCAGGAATAAACGCACTCCCTGCCAAGACCTGCTGCCAGCTGCTCCCCAGCCCCTCGCTGCCAACCGCACATTCCTGCAGCGCTCCCGGCGCACCCGCCCAGCAGCGCTTCTGGCTCGGGATGGACAGGGACAATTTTTGGCTCCGATTTCCCCTTTTTGGCCGGTTTTCAAAAGCAGGGCTTGGCCCCAACCCCTTCTGCGCTGCCGGTGGTGCTGAGCAATGGCCAAGAGCACATCCTGGGCTGATGGGACACATCCATCCTGCGCTGATGGGACTCATCCCAGGCTGATGGGACTCACCCTGGGTTGATTGAAGCCTCAGCTCCTTGCTAAGCCTCAGCAATTCGGACATCTCAGCTCGGCTCCAGAGAGGAGCAGGGACGGAGCCGTGCGGGTCTGTGGATGTGGGCTGGGGGGTAGAACAAAGATGCCCAGTGCCTCCATCCCCTGGACAGGGTGCCAGGCTCCTTCTGCCTGAACCTTCCCAAGAAACCCCAGGGAATCGGTCAGCGTGGGGGGAAGCTCTTCTGGTGGTTGGGTGAGCCCAGGGAGGCGGCGATTCCCGCAGGGAGCAGAGCCCGTCCTAAGGCAGCGGAGCCCCAGATTGCACTCCAGGGTCTGGAGTGGGAGGACAGGTTGGATTTCCGAATCCCCACCGAGCTGCCAAGACCCCATCCTTTCAAAGCAGGCTCTGAGGGGGGTTATTTTCATTTATCCTCTCATTTTTTATTTTTTTTTTTTGGTGGGTGTTGCAGGTCAGCCCTCACACCCTGGGCTCCGGGAAGCTCCTGCGGGGATTTTTGTTTCCTTTACACCCAGGTGATGCCCAGGGCAGGGTGAGATGTTCCCATGGCAGGAAAACGGGCGCCCTGGCCCTGCCTTTGGGCTCCTCCTGCCTTCCCCATCTCTGCTTTTTATTTTGGCACGGAGGAAGCTGGGCTGAAAACCCAGCGGTGGGAGCACAGAGCCGCACGGCTGCCCACCCCCCACCGCCCCCTCCAAGAGCCACAGGCTCCCCAGCCCTGCAGCTGCCTCTGAGCAGAAGGAGAAAATATTGGATTTGTTTTCCGAACAAAAAAAAAAAAAAAAGAAAAAAGAAAAAAATCCAATATTCTGTCTGCACTCGCAGACTCCGCGCCTGGTTATGGCAGGAAAAACGCTGTAAATCTCCCCTTTCCCCACCAGCTGGGGAAGGAAAACCCATTTTCTTTTCATATTCATATTTTTTCTCCCGGTTCAAGCCCCATCATTTTGCAGGCAGCTCTGCAATCTCTTTGTTGACCAGGGCTTAAACCTGCTCTCCCGGCTCCCCCGACCCCGGGAAGTCGCCTCGCACACCCTTCCCAGCAGCTCCCAGGCAGCGGCAATGAGATTTTAATAGATGTATTTTCAAATTAGTTCTGGGCCTTTCAAGACTTATCAGTTAAATGAGGTTTTTCAAATTGATTCAAAGGTCACTCCGAGAGTTTTCTCTTCTCTGTTATCTCTCCCTTATGGTTTCAGCGGCGATTGACAGGACAAGGAAAGA
>NW_020957732.1:5177-12213 GCF_003031625.1 Empidonax traillii | reverse complement strand
GCAGAAGCCCAAGCCCACTGTTCAATTAGCCCCAACAACGGGGGCATTAAACGGCCGATCGCGGCAGTGTTTAAATCTTTATTTACCAGAACCTTGTAAAGCCAGGAACAATTTGCATTCTATTAACTGCTTTTCAATAGGGCATCGACTGGAACTAAAAGATGCCACTACCCTGCCCTAATTAAAGAGCAACTGAATTACACTAAATACATATGAACGCTGCTCTCCCCCATAAATAACGGCGGGTCCTCGTCGCTGGCTCTGCCCGGCTCCGCGGGGAGCTCGGATTTCTTAAAAAAATAAATTAAAAATCGCACACGCGTGTTTTCTCCGCCACGGCTCGGCCCCACGGAGCCGAGAGCTCCGGCCCTTCCCCAGGGGAGCGGCTCCGTGCCGGGGGTGGTGGGTCGCACCGGGGCATGTCCCCGCTCGCCGCTGACCCCTCTATGCCCCCCCTTGGCGTTTTTCCCCGCGATCCCCGCCCTCCCTCCGCACAGAAAAGCCACGTTTCTCCAGCGAAGCCTCGGCCCAGCGCCGGTCCGAGGCCGCGGGGATCGGCCCTGCGGGACCCTGACCCAGCCGGGAACCGGAGACACGGACAGGGGGGTCCCGTTCCTCCTGCCGAGCGCAGCCGGTGACCGGAGGGGTGGCTCGGAGCTTCCCCAGAGCGCGGCCCCGGTACCGACGGCGGAGGAGCTCCAGCAGCGGCCCCGGGGGCCGGATACTCCCGGGGCCAAGCGACTAGTTCGGCGGGACCGAGAGGGAAATCCCAGAGGCAGGCGGACCGGGGAGCTCCACTCGCGACCCCGCATCTCTCGCGGGCAGCAGCAGGCCCGGGGAGCCGGGGGGTCTCCTTAGATATAACTCGCCTTAAATCTAAATCCCTTCCCTTTGGTCTTAATGTTACAAAAACCGGGTCGGCAGCACCCTGCCGAGCCCGTCCCCAGTTCGCACCCCGAAACCCTGGAGGGGTTCCCATGTGTGTTTAGCAGCACCCCTCCCGATCCCCCCTGCCCGCAGGTGCGGAGCGGGCGGCCCGAGCCGTACCGTGCCGTGCCGTGCCGTGTCCTACCTGCCAGCCTGAGCGCCGACATCCTCTGAAATTCCGGCTCCTGCAACCATTTCCACATCCTGCGGAAAGTCTCCCGGCCGGACTTGAGCTTACTCCAGGGCTTGGGGTTCCGCAGCAGGTCCGAGAGGGTCCCCTGGGAGCGGCACAAGATCCTCTGCGCGAAGATGGCCTGCGGGATGCTGTACCGCTTCAGCTCGGCCGTGATCCGCTGAGCCACCTCCTTGGTGTTGATCTCCTCCACCTGCCCGGAGCCGCCGGGTTGGGAGCCGGGGCCGGGCGCGGGGCGCTCCCGCTCGCCCAGCAGCGACGCTCCGGGCTGGCCGTGCGGGTGGCCGTGCGGGTGCATCCCGTTGAGCGGCGGCATCATGGCCGAGCTGGGCGCCGCCAGCCCCCGCGCCAGGTGCTCCTCGCCCCGGGACAGCATCGCGGCGTGTGAGTCGAAGCCGTTGGGCGAGAGCATCTTCTCGTTGGGCAAGTGGCCGGCGGGGCCGTAAGGGGCCAGCGGCTGCTGGGCGTTGTGGAGGCTGCCCAGCCCGTTGGGCAGCGGCGACAGGGGCTGCCCCATGGCCGGCATGTCCTTGGGGTAGTGGCTGTAGAGGTTGCCCATGGAGGCCAAGCTCCGCTCGTCGCGCATGAGGGTGAAGCTGCCGCTGACGTTGCCGGCCAGGCGCTGGTGCGGGTGGTGGTGGTGGTGATGGTGGTGCGGGTGGTGGAACTTCTCCGAGACGGTGGAGATGGGCGGCAGGTGCTGCAGGGGGGTCAGCGTGGTGTAGGTGCTGCTCAGGCTCATGCCGGAGGGCGACTCGCAGGACATGCTCATGGCGGGGTGCAGCGGGGCGCCCAGGCTGTGCTCGCCGCGGTAATCGCCCCCCTCCAGGATGGAGGCCATGCCCGAGACCATGGCTGGCCGGCCGTGCGGCACCAGGTTGCGGTGCGAGCTCTGCCGCCCGTGCGCGGGGCTCAGCAGCTCGGCGGGCTGCGAGTGCGGGACGCCGTGCAGGCTGCCCAGGTTCTCCATCGCCAGCTCCATGGTGGCCGCCGGGCTCTGCCGCTGCCTCGCCCGCTCGCTCGCTGCCTTCCTCCCCCACCCCCCCGCAGCCGCCGCCGCCGCCGCCTCCTCCTCCTCCTCCTCCTCCACCGCCGCCCCCCCCTCCCCGCACCGGCTGCCCGGATTAATTCAGACTCCGCGCCCGGGGGGGATCGATGTCCGCGCCCCGCGGTCAGGCCGGCATGGTGCGCCCGCCGGCCGCGCTGCTGGGCGCGGGGCTCGGCGGAGCGGGGGGCTCGGCGGAGCGGGGCGCGGGGCGCGGTGCGGGGCGGCTGCGGTGCCTCGGCCGCCGGCTCCCGGCAGCCTCGCTGTGGCTCGGCCGTGACGTCAGCGCCGCCCCGCCCCGCCCCGAGCCGCCCCCCCGCACCTCTCCCGGTGCCGGCGGGGGGGGGGGTGTGGGGTGTGGGTGGGATGGGCGGGGGGAGCGCGGGGCTGCACCGCGCCCGCACCAAGACCCCCGCCTGGGTGACACCCACCGCGCCAGGGTGACAACCTCCCCCCCCCCGCCTCGCCGGGCGACCCCTGACACCGGGGTGACCCTCCCCGTACCGGGTGTCACGCCTCCCCCCGCACCGCCGTGATCCCCCGCACCCGGTGCCCAGCGCGCGTCTGGCAGCGCTGCGGGTGCGATGTGAGGGTGTGATGTGCCCACCTGCGCCCCCGCACATCTGGCTGACCCCATCTCTCCCCCCACACACACACACACAGACACATCTGACCGCCTCCACCCCTGATCCACCTCCATCCCTGGCCGAGCCTGTCCCCGACGCCCCCACCACCCCCCTGTGTCCCTCACCAGGGCCTGGCTGTCCTCGTCTACCCCAGATATCCTGCCCTGTCCCCGCACATCCGTGTTTTCCCAGGCGTGTCTCCCCACCATCACCGCCGTTCCCCGCAGACCCCCGTGGGCACTGCCTCGGGAAGAGAGGGGGTTCTCCTTGGCACGAGGAGGGGAGGTGACAGGGACACTCGTGGGGCCACACACGGTGCTGCAGGGCCCTGGGCAGTCGTGGTGGAGGGAAAGGGAAAGAAAAAACGGGAAGGGAAAATGGACAGAGAAAACCGAAAGGGAAATGGAAAATGGAAAGGGAAAATGGAATATGAGAAGAGAAAACTGAAAGGGAAAGGGAAAATAGAAAGGGAACGGTACAGAAGGGGAGGAAGCCGGGATGAGCAGCCAACGCGAGCTGGGTTTAGGCCACCGGAGGGGCTGGTGCTCGGTGTCCTTCCAGGCGCATTCCCAGCCGCCCTCAGTTCTGCTGCCCCGAGCTGGGCTCCTCGGCCCACTCTGGCCTTTCCCGGCCATTCCCGCTCCTCCAGGCCGGCACATGCTGTTTTCCCAAGCTTTATTGAACAGAGCGAAAAAATAAAAATAAAATCCGCAGCTTCCAGCGGGTGGACCCTTCCAGCTCCGCGTGGGCTGCTCCGTCCCCGGCCACTGCCGAGGGGCTCCTGCGACCGAGGGGCGTCTGTGCGGGGCAGGACAGCGGGGCCCGGCGCTCCCGGGAGTGGGAGCCGCAGGTCGGTGCTCGGAGTGTCTCCCCCGCCACCCGGCTGTGCAGGGAATAATTCAGCAACATTTAACATTGACTGTCCGAATTCAGTGCATTTCACCCAAGCCATTCCCACCCGTTCCAGCCCAGCCTGTCCTATCCCACCCTATCCCACCCCATCCCACCTCTGGAAAATCGATTAGGCGCCCGGTTCATTACAACAAAGCTCCGTTAGTTGCCGGGACGTGGGTGCAGGGCAGCTGATGAACAGAGGGGAGAGTCGGGGTCTCTTCTCAGCCCCTTTTCTGCCCCCTATGCAGCGATCCAGCCCGCTGGAGCCGGGATGGGCCCGACCGAGCCGGGATATGGAAGGACTCCCACCCTTCCCTCGATATCCCCGTCGGTTCGTCCCTGCCGGGAAGATCCGCGGGCCATGAGCAGGATCCCCAAAACTGAGGGAGCCGCGTCCCGGAGACTCCGCTGGGGATGCGAAATCCGCAGTATCCAGGTGGGCAAGAGCTGGGCAAGAGGTGGGCAAGAGGGGGCTTCCAGGCCAATAACGGAACACGAAATCGAGCAGGGATGGGCAGGGGGGTCTGGAGTCAGGCAGGGATGGGCAGGGGGGTCTGGAGCCGAACAGAAATGAACGTCGAGGCCCGAAGTCGGGCAGGGGTGGGCAGGGGATGACCAGATCCGGGCAGCGATGGGCAGAGGTGCCTCCTGGAGCCGGGCAGCGCCACAGGGTGCTGAGGGGAGGGGGTGCCGAGGTGAGCGGCGAGGAGGAGGTGGGGAACAAACCAGGGATGAAGCAGCCGCGTCTGGAAGGGTTTCATTGAGTGTAATAATGGCGATAGCGCATCGACCGGCCCATCGACCGCCCATCGATAGATCTATCCCTGCAGCTGCCGTCCCGCACGGCGTCCCCGGGCCGGGCTCCCGGAGCCCCCACACCCCCCCCAGCACCGCCGGGCCCGCAGCACCGAGGGCCCCCCGGGACGGGCGCTGGACTCTGCCCTCCGCCCAGCTCTGCACCGAGCAAACAGCACAGAAGAGAGGGACTTTTTAGTAATTAGTGCGACATAATTGAGTAATGCGGTAGCCCCGCGCCCCCCTCCCCGCCCTCCCGGCCCTTCCCCGATCGATGCAATATCATCAGGCGAAAGGCACCGAGACACGCGGGGCCGGGGCGCGGGGAGGCTGCGGGAGCTCCCCGGGCAGCGGTGCGGGGCCGGCCCCGGGCCGAGCCGCTGCGAGACCGTGTGAGCCGCGGGGTTCGCTGCCTGCACGGCTGCCCCGGCCCGGGGGAAGCCCCTCGGAGAGCCCAGAGGCTCTGGCGATGGGCCGGGGCGCAGCGCGGGGGAGAGGCCCGGGCTCCATTCGCCAGCTGGATGCTATTGATCCCTTCCCTCGCCTCCTCTTTCTTCCTGAGCTCCCTCTCTCTATTTAATTCCCTTCCCTCTGCTCCTCCGCAGCCGCCCGGGCAGCGCTCCGAGCGGAGCCGGGCGGTGCGGGCACCCGGGGGCGCAGAGCGGTAAGTGCGGAGGGGGGAATGGGGCCCCGGGGCAGCTCCCCCCGGCCCACCCCCCACACAGCCCCGCCACGTCCCCGCAGCGGCTTCGCTCGGACGGGGCGAGCGGGGAGAGAAAGGGCGCGGACCCAGTAGTTTCCCCCCCCTCCCCCAAAGGCACCCCAAACCCCTCCAGCTTCGCAGAGCTCCGCTCTGCATCCCCACCCTTGCTCTGCTGCCCCCCGCTCCTCCCCGGGCCGTGCGGGACTTTCGGGGCGGCCCGCAAAGGAGGGGCGGTGTGGGGCGGGGGGGCAGCCCGGGAGCCGGGGGAGGGGTGTGGGAGGCTGGACGAGCACTGCTGCCGGTACCCTGCCGGTACCCCTGCCCACCGGTGCCGATGGGAAGCTCCTGAGTTGCTTTGCGCTCAGATCTATATTATTTTTATTTTTTTTTTTTTATTTTTCCATCCCACTTAGGAACAGCGCGAAAGCACAAACGACCCGGCCGGGACCAGCCCCAGCGGAGGGGCCGCACCGCGGGCGGTGCCTTCGCCGAGCAGGCACCGGGCACCGGCCAAACCGTCGGGGTTTACCGGGCAAGGAGGGAGAAGGAGCCGGGACGCGGCTCCGCGCACCCCGCCGGGAGCCAAAAGTTCCTTAAAGTTCTTTAAGGCTTCAAAATAACAGCACCATCGCCTGGCAGGTGAATTATTTAGTGCCTATAGATCCCTCGCAAACCCTTTCATTTCGGTTCCAAACCTTTCCCAGCCCAGTCTTTGCCTATGGATGTCTCGATTTTCCAACAATCAAGCGGGAGGCAAAGAGCGTGGCAATTCCTGCTAATCGATTTTCCATACAATGGGCCCCAGATGATGTTTTAAAATGTGAGAAACTAAAATGTGTTGGTTTAAATAAGACTTTTGCAATCAATAGCTTTTAAAAAAAGAGACTTTGATACCGGTTCTTGAAGGGGGATTCAAACGCTTTCGCTTCCAAAACAAAACAAAGCGGGGAAAAAACCAGCCACGCCGGAAAAGTTCCGCCTGGATTTGGGGTCATTAAAGAGGGATACGGAGAAAGCCGCTCCGGGTGGGCGCAGCGACGAGACCGGAGTCCCCCCCGGCCCCACCGTCCCGAGCGAGCCCCCGCCCTGGGGTTCCACTCGGCTCCGCTCCCCCCGGGCCGGCCACGGGCTGGGGGGGACATCCCCGCACCTCTACCCCCTTCCCCCGCCTTATCCCGCCTTTTCGGGTGCGGTTTTCCCCGTTCGCACTTTCCTGGCGGCGCCCAGCGCGTTGCACTGTGGTTTGTGGTGCTCCGGGAAGGAATCCAGCCAGGAAAAAAAAAAATTCCGGCCCTTTCTTTCCCCACCGGCCGTTTCCTTTCCTTAAAATATCGGCCCCTTCTCGGCCGACCAGTGGGATCTGCGCCCTTGCGGGCTTTTCTTTTCTTCTTCTTCCTTTTTTTCTTATTTTTTTTTAGTTTTTTTAATTTTAAGACAGTTTTAGCTGCCAGATCAGGCCCCTTCCACCGCCGCTCCCGGCTTCTTTTCCTTTCTCTTTCCCTTTCGCGGGATGTAATATTGTTTTCTTTAATGCCCTCCCCTCGTGAATATTTTCCCTCTCTCCGCAGATCCGGCCCAGGAGGTTTTTAGGGACAGGACCAGACCGGGGGTCCCGCCGGGAGCTGCCCCCGCCTCCGCCACCCTCCTTCCCCCGGTCCCGGTGGGTCGGGCCGGGGCCGCGCTGGGAGGGGGGAAAGGGGCAGCAAGGGGGGTAAATGAAGCAGGGAGGGAAGCGGGGAGGGCTGGGGGGTGAACCGGCCCCTCCGCGGCCTTTCCGGAGACTTTTCTCGTTTGCCCCGAAACTTTGGGCCGCTCCGAAACTCGGCGGAGTCGGGGTGAAGGCGTGGAGCGGG
>NW_020957732.1:0-4925 GCF_003031625.1 Empidonax traillii | reverse complement strand
GGCCGCGCTGGGAGGGGGGAAAGGGGCAGCAAGGGGGGTAAATGAAGCAGGGAGGGAAGCGGGGAGGGCTGGGGGGTGAACCGGCCCCTCCGCGGCCTTTCCGGAGACTTTTCTCGTTTGCCCCGAAACTTTGGGCCGCTCCGAAACTCGGCGGAGTCGGGGTGAAGGCGTGGAGCGGGGCCAGGGGGGGTTTCCACCCGATTTCGGCCCGGAGGGGCAGTTTGAGGACGGGCTGTTGCTCTTCTCGATGTAATCCCCGCGGGTTCTCCCCGAACGAAGCCGCCCCGTGGAGCTCCGGCGCATCCCGGGCCGGGGCCGGGCGCTCCCGGGGGTCCGCACCCACCCGGGGCAGGGGGCGTACTAAGGTCCCCCCCGCTGCCCCCCGGCTCGGAAACACCAACGGGAGCCTCCGGGAGCCTCTTTCACCCGCAATTTGTTTTCAAAAGTTCCCCGCAGAGCAGCCCTGAACTTTACACCCTGGCAGCGGCGCGCGGAGAGGGCTCGACCCCTCCCGAGCTTTCTGTGGAAAAGTGTGGGAAATCGCTGGGATTTCACCCAGCTCCCAGCTCCAAAAAAAAATAAAAATTAAAAAAAAAATTAAAAAAATTTTTTTTCCTAATTTTTTCCCCACTTCCTCCCGTTCTCTCTCCGCCTTACCCTGGTCGGGCCAAGGCCGTCCCCGAGCCGGCCCGAACCGCGGGTGTCCCGCAGCGTGAGAGGCGCAACGAGTTTGTCCGTGCTCTGCGGGACGGGACGGGGAGGGTGTCCCCCAGACCTCTGAAATGTCCTCGTCCTCCCTTCCCTGCCCTCTGCCGCTTTTTACTCCTTGTGCATTTTGGGCACCCTCAAGAGCGCCTCTCTCAGCACCCCGAGGGTTCAGCGGGGCCCGGGGGCAGGACCCGGGGCTGGTAAAACATCGAGGAAACGAGAGGAACCGGGAGCTTCCCTCTGCACTGCAGCGCGATCCCACAGCCCACCCTGCACCGGCGGCACGAGAGTCCAACGCTGTTATTTTATACAGTACATACAAGATATATAGTTTATTTTTTATATACAATACATATAGAAAGAGTGTAGATATATTTTATAGAGATGCGATTTTTAAAATACGTGTTATATAATTTTTTTTTTTTTTCCTCTGTTCTCTGTTTCCCGCAGGTATTTTTCCTGTCGCCTCAGGCTCCTTCACCCGGTTCGGGAGAAGCCGTCCTTGCTTGTTCGCTGAGATGCCGGGTTTGGACACTTTTCTCCCCCATCCCGAGGGCAGAGGGAAGGCAGGGCCTTGCGGGGTCTGCCGAGCGGCCCGGGGAGGGGGTGCGGGCCCGGACCTCCCCCCCGCTCCCCGCAGCTCACCCCCCGCAACAGGTCCCACCGCGCCCCGGGGCTGCGGGGACACGGCGCGTCCTGCGGGGACAGCCCAGGGAGGCAGCGGGGGGGGTGGGAAGGGATGGGGGGAGGGAAAGTGGGATATAGGGCAGGGATGGGAATGAGGAAAATAGGAAATGAGGCAGGGAAGGGGGCAAGGCAGGGATGGGGGTGAGGCAGAGACAGGGATGAGGAAATAGGGAAATGAAGCACGGATGGTGAGAAGTCGGGGATGGGGATGAGACGGGGAAGGGAACAAGGCAGGGACGAGGACAAGGCGGGGATAAGGAGAAGGCGCGGATGGGGATGAGGGAAAGCAGGAACTGAGGCAGAAGGAGGTGATTAAGCAGGGACAAGGCAGGGACCTGACAACCAGCGGCCAGACCAGGCAGCTGCCCTGGGGGGACGGGCAGGGGGTCCCTGCACCGTGGGGTGCCCGGGCCTGCCCCTTGCCCACCCTGGCTTGTGTGGGTCATGGTGCGCTGGGCACCTAAATAGCCCGAAGGGGCTCATACCCACCCAGGACTGTATCACCCCCCTCAGACACAGGGACAGACAGGGACACACAGGGACACAGGGACACACAGGGACACACGGACACACAGGGACACACAAGGACACACAGGGACACACAGGGACACACGGACACACATCCAGAGCGGCCGCAGCCCATCCCCACCTCACAGACCTGCCCCAGGGAAACATCCGCACCCGCTGCCCCCAGACTCACCCCCCTCCTACCAAACTCCGCCACCTCCGCGGGCACAAAGCCACCCCCGTGGCAGGTGACACCCCCTCCCCCGATGGCAGATGGCACCCAAGAGGCAGCCTGGCTGGGGCACGAGGCGCTGGCACCCCTTTCCCCGTGACCTCCTCTCTCCCGCAGCAGTAATTGCTGCCGTATTTATCCAAACTAGGAGGGGGTGCCAGAGAAAGACTTCGAAGAGTAATTTTCCGGGAATTCTCCTCGGTGTAATTGTCTTGATAATAAATCCAGACGCTTAGCCTGTGTATGAATTGCTTTTTACCATTTTCATTTATTATTGAACACAGTGGGGAGAGGGGGAAACGCAACAGGGCTCTTTCTTGTGTGAGAGAAGGGGTGAAGGGGCTGAGGAGATGATTTCTCTGCAGATCCGGGAAACCTGGATGTGTTCATCATCCTGCTCTCTGGTTTGTTGCCTTTTTTTTTTTTTTTTTTTCCCTTAATGCTTAACCCATTTCCCCACCCCCCACTTTTTTTTTTTTTTTTTTTTTGGGTGGGGGGGTTTATTGAAAACTAATTAAATAACCCGTTAGCTAACACGTTAAATTAAGATCCACTCTTGGATTTAATGATGTCTCCGGAAGAATTGACAGAAATGTGAAGACAAACTGTCAATAGATTCCTTCCCCTGGTTACAGTGTATAAATGTGATTAAAACAGATCTCAAGGAAGGGTGTCCCGACACGGCGCCCTCGCAGGGACGGAGCCACCGGGGCACTCGCGGGTCTCTGGAGATAAACATCTCCTGGAGTGGGCGCTGAGTGGGAGATGGATGGCGGGACGATGCTGCCGCATCCTCTGGAGGAGGACAAACCACCCTGAGACGTGGTTTGGGCTGGAGGAAGACCCTGGGGAAGGGGGGAGCACCCCCAGCCAGTGCAGCGCAGCACCGAGTGACACATCCCGACGTGCCCCTCCATCCTCAGCCCTCAGAGCTTGCAGGGCAGCCTCGTACCGCACGGGTGGGTGAAAAGCTGAGCCTCCCCTCCGTCCTGGCTCCAGCAGTGCAAACAGCAGCCGGCGAGGCGAGCATACACCCATGGCTGGCCGCCTAAGCTCCCAGGTAAAGGTTACCTTAGCATCCAGGCTGGGGAAAATCAATGGCTGATACAGCCCGAGACTCGCAGAGACAACATACATCTATCACTCAGGGATTCGATGGGCTTAGAATAGTCTTGTCAACAAATGATTGTTTAAACAGAATATCTCTACTGTTTATGGCACCCTTAATCCGCAGATCTGAGCACCCACTGCAACATGTCGGGAGCGCGGATCGCGCCGTGGAAACCTCTGTCGTCAGGCCCGGGGCTGCGGAACACTTAAGCATGTGCTTAAGTCTCTTAGACCACAAATTAATCACCTACTTAAGTGTTTTGCTCGACCAGGCCCGGCCTAAGAGCGGAGGGGAGGGGGGGGAAATACCCGTCATTCTGTTAATGGATGAAGTTTTTGTTTCCTGCTCTTCATTTGTGCAGCGCGTTTAAGGGCTGTGCTCCGGGCACCGAGGCTGCTGGTTGATTTATCCAGCCTGTGTGCAAACACACCCGCTGTCACCCGGCTTTGTGGGTTGTTCCAGAGCTCTCTCCCTTCTCCCCTGGGCACCGGAGTCCTTGATGGGGCATTTCAGGGATTCCTCCTCGGGTTGGCAGGGCCCGGGGGGGTGGTGGTGGGTGAAAACCCCGCAGGGGCTGTGGGTTAAATGACGCGGAGGGAAAGAGGAGAGGAGCAGATGGGGAGAGGCTGCAAAAAAAAAAAAAAAAAGAAAAAGCTACAGGAGAGAGTGAAGAGCAGAAAAAGGCTGGAAAAGCATCACAGAGCCGGAAAAACAGCCACAATGTCTGCAGAGAACACACGCAGGAAAAAGTGAAGAGCCAGCTCCAACCACCCTGGAGACCTTCTGGTGGAGACCTGCGACCCCCACAGAGCCCCCCCCCCATCAGCAGCAGCTGGGGAAACCTGCCAGGACCAGAGCAGGGCAGAGCAGATGCTGCACCTGGTCCCCACATGGGTGGCTTGGCTGTCTCCTAGGGGAGTGGGGGAATCACTATCACAACGTTCAAAAGCCATGCAGATGTGCTCAGGGCCTGGTTTAGCAGCAGACCTGGCAGGACCAGGTTAGTGGTTGGATTCCATGATCTCAAAGGGCTTTTCCAATCTTAATGATTCCATGAAATCCCAACGTTACCATTCCCTTCTTGCCTGCCCAGCCTGGCTCTGAGGTCTCCGGGGCAGGGGAGATCCCTTGTCGTGGGCTCTGCCTCTCATGTCCATCACACAGCAAATTCAAGGACATTGGGAAGGCAAATCTTCTGCTTCCTCCCCCAAATAACTGCAGCTTCCAAGTCAATTTGAGAAGAGTCTTTCAGGTGTCTGAGGGGCTTTGGAAAGGGACAGGGGCTTCTGGAAACAGGATCTACAGAACAAACCCTCAGTGTTTCTCCTGAAGATGTACAAAGCATTTTCTTTTCTGAAAAATTAATAACCTCCCATTGCCAAGGGACTCTCTCCCCCTCCCCACCTTCCCTCCCTCCTGCTGGCCTGCCCTCCCCTTCTTCCCTCTCCTTGATGTTCAGGAGAGAATTACAGAATTCCAGCATGGTTTGTGCAGAAGAGACCTTAAAGCCCATCCAGTCCCACCCCCTGCCACAAGCAGGGACACCTTCCACCAGCCCAGGTGGCCCCAAGTCCTGACCAACCTGGCCTTGGACACTCCCAGGGATCCAGGGGCAGCCACAGCTTCTCTGGGCAACCTGTGCCAGGGCCTGCCCACCCTCACAGCCAACAATTCCTTCCC
>NW_020957731.1:20616-22172 GCF_003031625.1 Empidonax traillii | reverse complement strand
TAATGGACAGTTAAAAACAACTTTAAAAGCACTATGTGAGGGAAAATTTAAGAACTGGGATAAGCACCTAGCCAAGGCCACCTGGTTGGTAACTACTAGAGGCTCTGTCAACCGAGCTGGCCCTGCCCAAGCAGAATCCCTGCACACTGTAGATGGAGACAAAGTTCCAGTGATTCACCTGAGAGGTATGTTGGGTAAAGCCGTTTGGGTTTCCCCTACCTCAGGCCAAGACAAACCCATTCGTGGAGTTGTCTTCACTCAAGGGCCAGGGTACACCTGGTGGGTGATGAGGAAGGATGGAAAGATACATTGTGTGCCTCAAGGAAATTTATCCTTGGGGAAAAACTAACTTTGTGTTTCAAGTTGTTTTACAGGAGACCAGTCACCAAATGAGAGAGACCTGACCAAGGCTGATACCGGTATCTGACGATGAGACAATGAACCAGTCCTAAACCTGAGCTGGGATTGTAACCAAAGTGCCAAGAATCCGAACCAAGCTACTGTTGATGCTGAAGCTGATCTTCTACCACAAGACAACTACTCCAAAGGACTATAAATATATATATATGTATATATGTGGGGATAGATGCAAATATGTGAAATATAAATGTTGCGTAAAAATAGTATGGAATAAGGGGTGGAGAATGTAGTGGTTTTGAGTCTAGGCCTTCCTTGGTGATCAGGTTGTAACCAAGGAACCAAGGTCATGTTCCCAGTATTCCATATGATTTTTACGTAAGCAAGAGTATAATTAAGGAGAGAGAAGAAGCTCTCGCTCTCTTTCTTCTGGCGGACCGAAGGTGAAGGTGGCTTTGCTGTCGCTCTGCCTGTGAGAGGGAGTGAGGCCTAGTGCATCTGGTTGGCCTTGAGAAGCAGACAGTGCTGGCAGCTGTGTGGTGTGGCTCGCTTTCTCTCCAGGGGAGTATTTGGCTTTTTATCCCTTTTTATCCCTTTTTCCCTTTTCCCTTCCCCTTCCCTTTTCCCTTTTGGGGGGGTGTAATAGTGTATATAATTTGCTTTATATACATAAATCTTCCACTTAAAATTTAATTCGGTTTGGGTTCTTTTGATTTTTTTTTTCGGTCAGCTGGGAAAAAGGAAAGGGAGGGGGAAGGTTTTGTCCCCGGGGCCCAGGCACTTGGCTGGGAGCCAAGTCCGACCTGGGGCACCTCCACACCCTGTGTGTCCCACAGCCCTTCCCAGCACCTCCAGGGTTAGCTGGTGGTGTTTGTGCTCTCTTGGTTCTTCTCCCCACGCACCCCTGTGCATGCTGAAGTCTCCTCTGTCCAATGTCAGTGTGGCTTTGTGACCTGCTCATTTGGTGCCCTCAGAGAGGGACAAACAACCTCTTGGTGGTGGTGGAGAGGCCAGTGCTGGGCACAGTGGCTCCAGGGGCTGATGTGTGACAATTGCCCTGGGGCCCCTTGCCCAGAGTGTCCAGCACAGACACAGCCCAGACCCTGCTCTGCTGCTGCTTCTGCTCTGTCCCTGCAGGCCTGGCTGTGGAAGGGACACTGCTGTGCCCCCTCCTGCCCTCACACACTTGAGCTCACTGG
>NW_020957731.1:16567-18124 GCF_003031625.1 Empidonax traillii | reverse complement strand
CTGGGCTGAGCCTGCACTGGCCATGCTGGTCAGGCTGGCAAGCAGAGCCAGCAGGATGGGGATCACTGCTGCTGAACCCCTTTCCAACCTTTCAGAAGGCTCAGTAGCCATGGACAAGGCAGGGCAGGATTATGGAGTGTCTCAGTGGCAAAAAGGAATGGAGGGGCTGCTGGGACACTGCAGGGCCTCGTGGAACCAAAGGATCCCTGGGACACTGTGTGATGAAAAAGGGAATAGAATAAAGAGGGGGATAATGTCATGGTTTCAGGAGGGTTATTTCATGGTAGAAAAGTAAACCTGGGACACTGCAGAACTTCTGGAATCAAGACTCCATTGGGACACTGGGAATATCATGGAACCAGGGAACCCTGTGACACTCCAGGGCCTCCTGGAGCCAAAGGAACCCAGGGACACTGTGGAATCTCATGGAATCAAAGGGCTCTTATGACATGTGGGGCTCATGGAACCAAAAGGACCCTGTAACAGTGACAGGGGTGACATCAGACTGTGACCTGTCACTGCTGGGGTTTCACAGGGCTCCACCTTGGGCCCTGTGCTCTCCAACATCTCCATCAATGACTTGGACACTGCACTGGAAGGGACACTGAGCAAGTTTGCAGGTGATCCAAAACTGGGAGGAGCTGCTGAGCCCCTGCAGGGCAGGAAGGCCCTGCAGAGACCTGGACAGATCCCAGGGCTGGGAATCCCCAACCATGGGAAGTTCCCCAGGGGGAAGGGCCGGATTATGCCCTGGGATGGGGCAACCCCGGCTGGACGGACACACTGGGAATGAGAGGCTGGGAAGCAGAGCCGGAAAAGGCCCTGGGGGTGCTGGTGGGTGCCAGTTGTCCCTGAGTCAGCAGTGCCCTGGCAGCCAGGAGGGCCAAGCCTGTGCTGGGGGCATCAGGGAGGGGATTGTCCCGCTCTGCTCTGCCCTGGGGCGGCCTCAGCTGCAAGATTGGGGCAGTTTGGGTGGACACAAGGGAAGGGAGAGATTGAGCCATTGGAGAGTGTCCAAAGGATGAGGAAGGGCCCTGAGAAGTTCAATTTCTAAATCAGTCACACTTTCAAGGCCTGTTTTTGACCTGACAGCAAGATCACAGCAGCAATTTTTGGCTGGGCTGTGTAGGAGAAAGAAGGGGTTGATGTGAATGTGTCACACACTCACAGCTCGAGGGCTCCAGAGCCTCCCAGGGACTGCTGGGGAAAGAGGGAGAACAAGATGTGAGTGGAGCAGGGGCCGTGTGGAGATTATAAGAAATAAAAACATGGTCTTTGTATTATCAACAAAATTATAGGCATTTAGTGGAGTTGTAAAGTACTGAGGTACCAGTGCTCCTTTGCAGCCGGGATAAGGGAAATAAAAACTTCATAAAAATTAAAACCTTTCTGGGCTATTTTGAAAATTTTGAACAGAAGTATTTTTTTCTTTTGGGCTAAGAACAAAGGAAGATCCACCTTTTTTGACAGAAGAAACCTCGCAGTCAATCAGAAGGAGAGAAAAGTCCTTTTTCGGAGAAAAGAAACCTTTTTAGGCAAAAATTAATAAATTAACCT
>NW_020957731.1:7952-9582 GCF_003031625.1 Empidonax traillii | reverse complement strand
AAGAATAATAAAAGTAGTAGAAACATGAGGTGTTTTGCTTGTGGTCAGAAGGGACATGTCAAAGCACAGTGTCGAGCTATGTTTTTACCAGGGGCTGCCCAAACCTCCATGCCAGCAGAAGGATCAAAGTGGTGTAAGATCTGCCAGAAGAATACTCACTCTACTAGTGATTGTAGGAGGAAGGGAAACTTCCATCCGAGCGCGAATCGCCCTCGCGCTATGACAGTAAATCAGGGTGCCTGGACCAATGGCCAGCAGCCACAACAGGGAGTGCAGGAGTGGACTTGGCAACAGCAATAGATACTTTGCTTGAAACTCAGAATGTATATCTGATTGATTCTACTCTGAAAGGACCTTTAGGTAACGGGTTAAGTGCTTTCTTGTTAGGACGTTCATCTTTGTCTCGTCAGGGAATTTTTGTGGTGCCAGGAGTGATAGATGCTGATGCTACAGGGGTCATCAAAATAATGGTATATACTTTAACTCCACCAGTTTTCATTCCCGCTAACAGCAAAATAGCACAGCTGGTACCTTTCAAGGCGATGGTGCCCAAGGCAGAATCACGGACTCGAGGGGAGCAAGGTTTTGGTTCCACAGGTCCTCCTGAGGTGATGTTAGCCATAGACATAAAGCAGGGAAAACCTGAGGAGAGTGTAGTTCTACAGCATCCTAATGGTCAGTCCAGCACTATGACTATGCTTGTGGATACTGGAGCGGATGTTACCATCATACCCAGGCACAAATGGCCTAACACCTGGCCCGTGGTGATGGCACCTGCAGGAGTGAAAGGGGTAGGTGGTGTACAGCAGACGTGGATCAGTAGAGATGTGGTAAGTTTTCGTTTTTCTGACGGTGCATCAGTGAGTACAAGGCCTTATGTACTATCTTTGCCAGTGGGTTTGATAGGTCGAGACCTGCTAGGTCAGATGGGAGCACGCCTGGTTACCTCTCCTTTTCGGGAGCGGCCATTGAAAAGCAGCCAACCTTGAAGCTGAAGTGGAGAACAGAAAAACCCATCTGGGTTGATCAATGGCCGCTGAAAGAAGACAGGCTGCAAATAGTACACCAACTGGTTCAGGAGCAGTTAGATGCAGGTCACATTGTTCCATCTACAAGCCCATGGAATACTCCTATATTTGTCATTCCAAAAAAGTCAGGGAAATGGAGACTATTGCATGATCTACGAGCCATTAATGCAGTCATAGAGGATATGGGAACCTTACAACCAGGTGTACCCTCCCCCACAATGATTCCACATGATTGGGCTCTACTGATAATAGATCTAAAAGATTGTTTCTTTACAATCTTCTTGCATCCAGATGATACTGCAAAATTTGCCTTTACGGTGCCTTCAGTGAACAAAGCAGAGCCAGCAAAAAGGTTTGAATGGGTTACTCTTGCACAGGGGATGAAAAATTCACCTGTGATGTGTCAGCTCTATGTTGCTTGGGCTTTGCAGCCATTTCGTAATCAGCATCCTGAGCTGTTGGTCTGTCACTACATGGACGATATTTTAGTGGCAGGCAAAAATTTAGATATCCCTGTGTTGTTGTCACAGTTAGAACAGGAATTAAGTCAGCGTGGACTGATGATTGCTCCTGAGAAGATTCAGAGGCAAGAGCCCTGGCAG
>NW_020957731.1:0-1282 GCF_003031625.1 Empidonax traillii | reverse complement strand
GGCTGAGGAAGGTGATGGAGAGGAAGATGATGTGGGCAGGGGTCGTTGGCCCCTTGCCCTCCAGTGGGGCACGCCCAGACTGTTGCCATGAGGTGATGAACGGGCGCTGTTTGGCTGCCACTCAAGCACCACCTTGTGCTGCATCCTGGCCCTCCGTAGTGTAATGTAGAGCTGATGGAATGGGGTGTCAGCACTGCTGGGTGGAGCGATGCTCACCCTTCCATCCACACTGTGCTGCTCCGCGGGGACACCCGCCAAGCACGGGCACCGACCAGCCCTGCAGAGCCTGGTAGGCCTGGCCTGTCTGTGCAGGTGAGCACAGTTTATTGATAGGAAGCAACCGAGAAAGAAAACATTTGATATCCTTTTTCTTGTATCCCTTTAATTCCCTTTTAACTATCTAATACTGTATCCCTTTAATTCCCATTTTACTAGCTAATGCTGTAATAGAGGCTGTTTGTAGTATTGTATGAACGCCAATAGATAAAGTAGGTTTTTTGTATTCTTTTAGTTTTTGATTCTCTTTGCTAATAAAAGATGTTTTGTAGTGTTTGAATGACTGTTGTCTTTATTCCGGGCATGTATCCTAACGCACCAGTACACAGGGGCCATTCAGGACTGGAGAGGATAGGCCGTGATGTAACAAAGAGGCCAATGGCACACAGGTGGGCCTGCACTCTGGGGGAGTGGGGCTTGTGTTCTTTGGTTTTTAGGGGCCATTCTGGAATAAAGAGGATAGTCATTGACATCACAAAGGTGCCCATTACACATGGATGGGACTGAACTGTCACATTGTGTTTGTTCTTTGGTTGCCAGGGGCTAGTCTGGAATGGAGAGGACAGGTCGTGGCATCACAAAGGGGCCCCAAGGCACATGGTTGGGCTGCCTGTGGGGTGTGAGGTATTGGTTCTTTGATTTCCAGAGGCCATTCTGGAATTCAGAGGGTAGGCCATGACATTACAAAGAGGTCCACGGCACATGGGTGGGTCTGCACTGTGACACTGTGGGGCATTGATTCTTTGGTTGCCAGGGACCATTCCAGAATGGAGAGGATAGGCTGTGACATCACAATGGGACCCATGGTACATGGGTGTGACTGCACTTTGGGGTGTGAGCCGTTGGTTCTTTGGTTGCTAGGGGCCATTCAGGAATGGAGAGGATAGGCTGTGACATCACAAAGAAGCCCATGGCAGGCAGGTTGGGCTGCATTCTGACAATGGGGGTCATTGGTTTTTTGGTTTCCAGGGGCCATTTTGGAATGGAGAGGATAGACCATGACATC
>NW_020957730.1:0-22223 GCF_003031625.1 Empidonax traillii | reverse complement strand
GGAACTGAGGAATATTGCCTGGAATTCTCCCCTGGCTTCCTTCCCCCAGCTCATCTCAAGGCTTTGCTCTGTGCTTTTCTCTCTCTCTCTTTCCACCCCACCTCCCCCCACCTCCACTGGGGCTGCGCTGTCAAAAGCCTATTCCCAGCCTGGATGGCTTTTTATTGAATGTTTGGGAGGTTTGGATTAAGGTCTTACACTGCAAGCAAAGCTGTAATTATTTTTGCCTGTATTACTATATATTGAATCGATGTAACTTTTCAATAAAGGTGGTTCAATGCAGGACACTCCCTGATGAGTTGGGAATATAGAAACCACAGGCATTATCCCAGAGGGTCTTTCCTTTTTCTTTTTCTTTTTTTTTTTTTTTTCCTTCTCTCTCCTCTTGGAGGGAAATGGAAAAAGAATTAGAGATGAGCCTTATTGTATTAACCTTGACAGCTTGCAATTATCAGCTGAAACACTTGATTAAAATTGTCACAAGGTTGGAGAATTTTTTTATAAATAAATAATCAAACACGGGGAGCACCCAGATGCTGTGGTGATGGGCACCTTTAATGGGTGTAATTAATAATGATCATAAGCCTGGTGGGCACAAGTAGCCTTTGAAAATGCTGCCTTGGAGTGGGAAATGACTCTCTGCAAATTCCAGCAGGCATTTGGTGACGACTGGGAAGGGGCTTAGTGCTGAATCATGGAATTCTGGAATGCTTTGGGAGGAAAGGGAGCTTCAAATCCATCCACTCCCACCCCCTGCCATGGGCAGGGACAACTTCCACCCTCCCAGGTTGCTCCAACCTGGCCTTGGACACTTCCAGGGATCCAGGGACAACCACAGCTTCTCTGGGAATTCCATCCCAGCCCCTCCTCACCCCAACAAGGAGGAATTTTTCCCTAATAAAAAGGCAGATTTTTGTTTTCTCTCCTTAAAAATGAAGCTCTTGTCTAGCCTGTGAAATGGGAAGAGCTACTCAAATTACCATCCCAACAAATGAAAAATAATTAGTTAATTAAAACTGTGTTTAGTTAAAAGAGACATTTCAAACTCCTTGCAAACCCTTCAGGTTTGATTTGTTTCTAAGCAGTCTGGGCCACTTCCATCTCTGCCAATAAACAGGGCAGGAAAATGCACTCGATCCTTCCAAGGCATCAAATGGAATCAGATGATAAATACATATTTTTCACGTGTATTGACATAATTTATATATGATTTGCAGGCCTAAATCCCTGCCTGGGCTCTGGAATCATTCTGGTTCAGGCAGGTTGCTGACAAGGTGGAAATGATCCTGTAATTTTTTTTTACCTGGTCAGAGTCTCTGCTGGGAGTTATTTTGAAAGGCAGTGCCTGAAGTGTTGACTGGAACACCCAAACCCCACCCCTCAGGAGGTTTTCAGAGCATCTCCTTTTCCCATTACCTGTTTTCCCTGTTTTATATCCTCAATTTTCATTAGTGCTTATAAGTAGAATGCTCTGAGGGGCTGGTGTTAATTAATAGATATAATAATAATAATAATAATAAAAATAACAACTGTGGCTATAACTACTAATTATAAATATAGAATTAGATCACACATATTGGTGTTTCAAATATCCTCCTTGCAACAGGCTGCAGTGAACAGGATGGAGGCTGAATCCTCAGGAAAACCTGCCTTTGAGCATAAGATGTAGCCAAAATACACCCCAAACATTACATTAAAGCTGAAAAAAAATCCCCATGGGGATGTTTTCCACGGATTATGGGGGGGGGGAAATGGAGAGGTGATGTCAAAACCCTTCCCTGGTGGGCTTTGGGAAGGGGCCTGCATTTATTTACTGCTTGCCCTGTGCAGCTCTATCTGCTGATGCCCAGGTTTGCCAGAGCAGCAAATAAATAATGAATTACATGCCCAGCACAGCTCTTCCTGGTTTGCAGCACTGGGGGAGGGGGAAGGTGGCAGAAATGATCAATCTCCCATTGCCTCAGCACAGTAAGTCCATTCAAGAAGCCTCTCTGGGAGCCTCCCGTTGACTTTTTGGCCACATGTGTCTGTCAGCACTGTGGGAACGTTAATTTGGAGATCAGGCTGTGTGTACCTGGAGCCTTTCCAAGGCATGTGCTCCCCAGCTTGCCTCCATTTCAATATTTCCCTTGGAATCTGCATCCAGGGCTGGAAGAGCTGAGGGGTTCCAAGGACCTGGCGTAACAAACCCTGGGCAGATGTGTTTGGGAAGGAACCACTGCTCCTTAAATTGATGTATTTGTGTTTGTGTTGATGCACGAGGAGAAATCCCACAAAAACAAAGGGCTGTGGTCAATAAATTCTGGAGCTACTTATCTAAACTCATTCCTGAACAGTGTCAATAAATATCTACAACTGTTGGGCCAGCAAAACTTTCTGTACCTGGAGTTTAAAAAATGGCCCCATATCCTTCTTTTCCTCTTCGTTAAACGATGAAAAGAAATTACATTCCCTGTCAACACAGGGAATTTACATGGGATTCATGTAAATCCAACACAGTGGATTTACATGGGCAGGCCAATGGATTTACCCATTAATGGGGAGAAGATGGTCTTAGAGAAACGTGGAATTCTCAGGGAACACGGGGCAGGGGAAGAAGCTGGCGCAGAATTCCCTAAGCTGGCCTTTCAGGGTGGAATTGTTTTCCCTTCAGCACGCTTCGACTTTCCTCACGGCATAAAATAATCGCGGTTTCTGCGAGTCCCCGTGGCCCAGCTAAGGGTTTACATTCCCCCTCTCCCCACCCCAGCAGGTGTGGTTTGTGGGGCTCATTTACAATTACCCCTGGCTGGGCTCGATTCCCAGAGCTGTATTTTCTCTGCTATCTCCGCTGAAGGAGCCAGATGACTTCTCAGGCCCTGTAAAGTCTTTTTTTTTATGGACACTTGGAGCGTATTTATGTGCCACAGCCTTCCCCCCACCCCACCTCAGCCTGTTAGAAGCAAGAACTGAGCCCAGGTTCCCCCCCGTTCTTATCTGGCTGCCCACATTTGTTTGGCAGATCACCTTTAAAAGGGCTGTAAATGGGCTGTTGGGGCTGAATTCCCGGGCTGAGCCTAAACCTTGCAGCAGGTTTGGAGTTTTGCACGGAGCTGGGTGTTATTAACTCGTGTTTAAGGAGTCCCCGGAGCCCGGGGAGAAGAAATTCCTCCAGAAAGAGCTGTTATTCCGCCGTGTTCTCGTGGAAGATGTCCCTGGAATGGGATGGTTTTCAGGTCCTGCCCAACCCAACCCAGCCTGTGACTGAAAGAGCACTTTAAAACCAAACAGGAAAACTTGGATTATTGCGTTAATCCAGTTCCCTGGGCAGGTTTTCCCTGCAGATGGTGGCTGTGCTTACCCAGGCCAGGGGGTTTAATGTCAATTAAGGAAACATTTCTTACCTCTGAACCCATTTCCATTGCCACTGGAGCAGGCAGGGGAAGGAGACCCTTGGGGTCTGATGACAGGAGCAAAGGCACTCTTCTGTTTGACAGCAGGAAAGACGGAGGAGGAGAATGGAAGGATGGAAGAAGTGCTGGAGGAGCCAACTGTGGGACTCGAGGACATCACTGCAAATTTAAATTAAAAAAAAAAAAAAAGTTGTGGTGGTTTTTTTTTTTCATCAGGAAAGCAACTGTAGAACTTTGGTAAAACTGCTGAAAATGAAGGTCTCGTTCTCACAGTGACTAATTTAATTAAAGTGTGAAGCACAGAGGGTTTTAGATTAAACAGTTCAGAGAAGAGTGCTTAAATCTTTTAAAATGAAGGGGTGAGGAGACCAGAGTATTGTAGGTCATCAAAGCAGAGAGTCTATAATCCATAATCTATAATCCATAATGATATATAATAGATAATAATATAATGTGCAATCATGTATAATATTAATTACAGAAGGATTTAAAAAGGGAGCGAAAAAAGAAATAACATTGACTACTCTTTCAAAAAATACAAATAATTTTCATCGGCACTAAAACCCCTCCCCAGCCCCAAATCAGCCCCTCCTCCCTTGCTGCCCCTTTTTGGACCGAACAAAGGGAATTAAGGGGGAGCCCAGGGGGGCTCCAGGGCCGTACATCCGTAGGGGGATCCCGTGGGAGAGCCGTTGATGAAGCCCGGCGAGCCCGGCACGCCCAGGTTGGCCATGGGCACGTTGCTGTAGCCGTTCATGCTGTTGCTGGAGGTGCTGTAGTTGGACTGTTGAGGGGTGGAGCTGGAGGAGTAACCCCGGGGGGAGATGCTGCTGGTGTTGCGGATGTAACCTGCAAAAAAAAAAAACCCGCCCGCGTTTCAGAACCCGCGTCAGGGAATCCGGCTTGAAAATTTAATTCGACTTATTTAAAACCGGGTTGACCAAAACATTTCAGCAAATACCAATTTAATTTATTCTAAACCCCTGGGCAATATTTTGTCTTTATCTTTTTTTGGTTTTTTGTGAGCTAGAATGTATATATACATGGGATATATATTTATATATATATATGTGGGATGTTCTACACATATATTTATATATTTACTTATATACATATGTATTTCTATATTTTTATATTTATAGAAAGATATATTTTGTATATATGGTTATCAAAAATACTCAAAAATTGGTTCAACCATAGTTAACCTGGTTATGAAGTATTCTCAATAATTGTTTCATTGTCTGATTAATGAAATGGTTATCGAATCCGGTTACCAAATGTACTCTGGTTATCAAATATACTCAAAAATTGGTTCATCCATAATTAATGTGGTTATCAAACATACTTAATACCTATTTCAGCCATAGCTAACCTGGTTATCAGAAATACTCAATAATTGGTTCAACCATAGCTAATCTGGTTGTCAGATATTCTCAATAATTGTTTCATTGCCTGATTAATGAGATGGTTACCAAGTCTGGTTATCAAACATATTCTAGTTGTCAAAAACGCTCAAAAACTGTTTCATGCAGAGTTAATCTGTTTATCAAATATACTCAAGAATTGGTTCAGCCAGAGTTAATCTGGTTATCAAAAACACTCAGTAACTGTTTCATCATCTGGTTAGTGAAATGGTTATGAAATCTGGTTGTCAAATGCCCTCTGGTTATCAAACCCACTCAGTAACTGGTTCAACCATTGCTGACGTGGTGAGTGGAGGGTCCCAGAGCATCATCCCAAGGGGCAGCTCCCCCCGAGGGGCGGAGGAGCCGGCTGGGAATCTGTGACCGGGATTTTTAGGGGCGCAAACCCCCCGTTCCCCCTTGGGGCTCACCTTGGTTGTTGGCCTGGGTGGACTCGGAGATGCTGACCCCCAGCTGGCTGCCGTAGGAGTTGATGCCCATCATGCTGCTGTGGGCAGGGGAGCTGGACAGGGCCGGGATCTGGGCAGGATTCCTGGGAACGCTGTACAGGGCCTCGGCGATGTCGGCCGCTCTCTTCAGGATGATGTCCTGCAGGAGGGGACAGACAGTCAGAAACTGGGAATTCCAAGGGGTTTTTAGGGACTGTTCCCACCTCCCACTCCCCTGACCTGGTTGTTGTGGGGTGTCCCATACAGGGCCTCCACCAGGTCAGCAGCTCGTTTCAGCAGCATCTCCTGGGGGAGGAGCAGAAAAGAGACATTTGAACAGAAAAAAAAAACAAAACAAAACAAAACAAACAACAGTGTTTGTGTGTGGCCACTCTGGAAACTGCCTTCCAGAGGAACTATTTGCCAAGGATCTGAAAAATGGAAGCCCTTGCAGTGTCTCCCAGCAGACAGCCCAAACCATCCCTTCACCCTGGCAGTGGGTGTGGAGAGCCCAGGGCTCCATCCTGACCCGGAGCTCTCCAGAGTCCTGAACCTGCTGTGCCTCACCAGCCTCGAAAAGGGAGGCACATTTCGGATGTGCCCGTTCCCTGCTGAATTCCCGTTTATTCTTTTGCATAGACACGTAAAGAGGTGCCTATAATTCAGTATATTCCTTTGCACAGACACATAAATAAGTGTCTGTAATTCAAAATATTCTTTTACCAGTAATTCTTGGGAAATTATTGTCAGATATGATTGTCATTTGAGATATAATTTTGTTCTTTTATGGAATAGAAGTGAAAAAAAACCCCTATATTAGTGAAATGCTGAAAAATATTTTACCTTAGCTAGTCTTTCAGGGTCACCAGGATGTCTTGGGATGACCTTCTGCAGTCTCTGGAAGCCATAATCTATGGTAGGTTCATTTAAAGCTGGAAGGAAAACATAAACCCCCATCATATTATATGAATAGATAGGTTTGTTTTTTAATATTTATTTTTATATATATATACACCTTGGAGATATACCTATATATTTATTTATATTTATATATAATTTTATATGTATCAAAATATATATCTTTAGATATATCTATATACCTGTATATATACCTATGAGAGAGAGATATATATATTTGAGATACTTATATCTTTTTATATATATATATATATATATATATATATATATATATATATATACACCTTTGAGATGTATTTCTTTGATGTATGTTTATCTTTGAGGCATATGTATCTTTTTTATATATATATAATATATTAAAATTATATTGAGATAGAGCCATATAAATACATTATATATATATATATATAAAAATATATTTTAAAATGTATTTATATGGCTCTATCTCAATAAGGGAACAACCCTTTGCAGCCCCAAAGTAGGGCACAGCTATTCATTAGGCACATCCAGCTCTCCAGTTGTGCAAACACCACCACTTCCCTGGAATCTCTGGTGGATAAACCAGGAGGTTTTGACCCAGATCTTTACTCAGCAAGAGCTGACGGCTCCAGAAAAGCTGCAAGTGCTTTAAGGGTGAAATTGGGTTTGGAATTGCCAAATAAGGATCTCATTTCTGGTTGTGCAGAAGGAGACTCCCATTTTTTTTTTTTTTTTTTTATTTAAATGACTGGTGGCTCTTATTGAACCTTCCAAAATATCCTCAGCTCCTTCCAGGAGAAGCGTCTCGGGCACCAGGAGGATGAAACTATTGAGTGAGACAGACAATTCTGCTGATCCAGGCTCGCTGCTGATCTGTGCCTGTCTTTGGTAGAGCCACATGAAGGTAAAAGGTCATATTCCCCACTGAGATACATTTTATATTTACTTTTTTATTAAATAATTATGGCGTGGCATGGAGTTTAAATATTACGGGAGATAATCGAGTGGGAATTGAGTCGAGAAAACCCAGACCTGAGAATTTAGTCTTGGCTATACTTAGAATGTCTTTGCTCTCCACTGGGAGCCATTCTGGTTTGCTTAAGGAGTTTAATAATACACATTTCAACTGCCACAGAATCTACATCCCATTTGGGAAGAGGGTTTTTTTTTTTTTTGGGGGGGGTGGGTTATTTTGTCAATAATCCTGAGAATCAGAGGCCAGTTGTCCCAAGAGCCTGTACATCATTATGTGCCATTTCTCTCCTTGATTACCAATCTAATAATTTGAGTTATGTACCTTCAACTAAGCAAAAGAAATGTGAAACATATAGCAATCCAAACATATATATATATATATATATATCTGTACATAGCTCACTAAAAATAGCTAATGGGAATAGGCAAAATGCTAATTCAGGAAGAAGAAATTGGCCATTGTTCAACCGACATTTTTCCATGTTGGATTGACGTGGAGATTTTCATCCTGATGGATAAACAGAAGCGAGTCGTTCCCCAACAATGCTGAATTGTTCTGAGAACTCAGCCATTCTGAATCAATGTGTATATTATGTCTTCCAGCACAAAGCTTTCCTGTGCAGCTCCCAACAAAATTGCCTGCTCCCAGTTTTACTCATTAATGAAACAAAAATATCTCTGTCCTGAAATCCTGCTAAAGAGCAACATTTACAGGAGTAAATGACACCTTGCTATAGAATCCACCAGCAAGTTTAAGCAGCTCCCCCCCCCAATGCCACTTCCACTGAGAAAAGAGCCACTGGATCAGGAGTGATTCCCCTGTGGATTAGACAGAAACGTGCCAAAAATTATATCCAAGGGCTTTTGGGTTCCTGGATTCAGGGACCATGAAGGGGGTCTGACACACAAGCAGGCTCTTCATTATGCTGTGGAAATCAGACATCTGAAATGAAAACACCCCCCCCCCAAAAAAAAACAAACTGATTCAGGCACAGCAAAAATCCCTCAAATCCAGCGTTTTGGGCTCCAGGGGTTCTCCTGAACTTCCCAGAACACGGTTTAGAAAATTGGGCATGACACAATAAGATGTCTGCAAGAAACACAGCAGCCACCTAGTGAATAAACTGAATTGTCAGTGAGCCCCTAAACCTCAGGCTGGAATTACAGGTTTAACACCAGGTTTGTTAAGGTCAGCACTAAGGGAAAGGTCTAAATGTGCCATGGACTGACTTTATTTAGGCGAGGCTCAAATGGATTACGGACACTCCTCCCTCTTTCACGCCGTTCCCTCCCCTCCAGAACCCGAGTTTTTGTTGGAGATGCATTGTGACTCACTGGAATTGGAGGAAAAACAAACCCTCACAGCTGAGCAACTGCTGCCATGACACCTGTCTGGATCTGCAAAACCTGCTCAGCAGCTCAGCCCGGCTCGGCTCAGCAGGGACCGGCTCCGACACCCGACGGTAGCAGCGCTGACATTTAAAGTATTAATTATTTCCCCACACATCAAAGCACATAAGACTGCTGAAGGAAAGATGATGTTATGAAGATCTGCACAATTTACCCTGAGTGACAGCTCGTTCTGATGCTGCCTGGGGAGATGTGCTCCTCTCTCCCCCTCTCCGCCGGTTGGGGACAGGGCCACGTTCAGGCACCTCAGCAAAGCTCTGCAGCTTCGCTCCACAGAGCAGAGCAGTGGGAACAAACCATGGACACCTCCAGGAATATCCTGAACCCAGAGGGAGAGCAGTGTTTGCCCTGGGCAGGGACACCTTCCACCAGCCCAGGTTGCTCCAACCTGCCCTTGGACACTTCCAGGGATGGGGCAGCCACAGCTTCTCCGGGCAACCTGTGCCAGGGCCTGCCCACCCTCCGGTATCTAACCCAAATTTCCCCTGGTTCAGCTTGAGCCCATCACTCCATGTCCCATCACTCCAGTCCCTGATGAAGAATCCCTCTCTGGCTTCCCTGCAGGCCCTTTCAGACCTTGGAAGTCTCTTATTCCCTGTGTCTCTCCCAGGTTAAAGCAGTGACAGGAGCACATCTTTTCTGTCCCCTCAGCTGCATTCCAGGCAAGGGAACTCTCCCTTCCAACCTGCAGAGCTCTCTGCATCCCTGGAAGTGTTGTTTCCCACAAGACCCCCTCAAATCCACTGACAAGCATTAGCAATCCAGCAGCTTCCTCTCCTTGGAGGCTGGCACAGAGTGTGATGCAGCACAACCCCGAGCCCAGCCTTTCCCACGGATGATTTTATATTGCATCGCTCTGACAAGGGAACCCCTGGAGGATTTCTGCTCAAGCAAGGAAAATTATGTTCCAAATCTCCCTGATATACACGTTTCCAGGTTAGCATCCCTGTGACAAGGTAAGTGCAGAGCTGTGATCAAACCTGAGATATGAAAGCCTGCAAGACATGCCCTCAGCTGGCGTAAACTGATGTGTTATTAAAGCCAGGGGAACTATAATGGAACTACTTACAGCAGCAGAGAATTTGAATTTGTGTAGTGTTAAAAGCAGAATATGAGGCTACTGCAAGAGGAAGAAAAAAAAAAAAAAGAGTCTTATTGTTATGGGAACAGCTGATGGGAGAAAAGGAGTTCAGAACATCCAGAGGGGTGTGTGCAACCTGTGTTCTCACCAGATCAAGGTGCACACAGGAACTGGCAGTTTGGCTGTGGGGGTTTCAAAATGCACTCTTTCTCTCTCATTTCAAGTGTTTTATCTCTCACTCTGTGTACTGAAGCACTGAGGTTGGCTCAGCAGCTGCCATCACCACCTAAGGAGCCATTCCTGCAGGTTTTTGCTCTTCTCTCCAGCACATCTTTCCCCGTCTGCAGGATCCCGTTGGCCTCACTTGTACAACATGTTTTCCATCTGGGAACCCCGTGGAAAAGTCCAAACATCCCATCCTGGCGATGAGAGGAGCTTGATGGCTGAGCTGCAGCCCCCTGAATGATAACCCTTAGGAGTGGAAATGCTGACAGACCCGTAACGGCAGCGGTGCCAGCACAGCACACTTCGCAGGAGCCCGTTATAAATACACATTATGAGCTCCCAGAACAGCTCCACTGTGGCATTTAGATTTACCCTTGAAATGTATGCCTCATTTTTATATTCATCTTCTCAACAGTTTGTCATTCTCCTCCTCGAACCATCTTCTGGTGGCTCTTTAAAGAAGATGAAAAGTAAAAGAAGAGCTAAAGTATAATGGAGTCGAACAGAAATATTTGATTGTATATTAAATATGATTGTGTATTACATGTTGGGGGCATAGGTACAATACTGAGATCGTTCTTGTTTCCACCTTTGAGGAGAGTATTGTGTTCTGGCAGTTGAAGGACAGGGCTAGAACCTGTGAGATCTCTTTCCCTGTCCATCTTTCCTGCAAGGGGTTAATCCTCATCCTTCTGTGGCAGCATCTCTTATATAAAAGAGGAGCACATGTAACTGATTGCCCATTTCTGATGCCCTGATAGACCTTCTGAGGTCTGGTTTGGTATGAATAATTATTCTTCTTCTACCTTCGAAGTGCTCAGATCCACCCACTCTCTATTTTTCAGATGACTCGACCCTTTGTGCTTTTCATCAGAGGTTCCACCTCAGCACTTGGTAACTGTGAAGGACTCCACATAACATGACCCTGATAATCCTGGGGCTGTTTGTTCTTGCTGCTGTTCCTAGTTCTGGCAGAACTACACCTTCCCCTGCTTTCAGTTTGCAGGATTTCACACTTTTCAGTCTCCTGGGCTTGATGTTCAATGTCTGCGTTTCTGAGGGTTTTGCCAAGTGCAAGCTGAAGGTATTTAGAGGAGAAATTCTCATTTATAGAGGCAGCTACACCAGCTATTAACACTTAAAGTATCAAGAAAATAATAAACTTCAATTATCATGGAAAAAAAAGAAAGTCAAACCAGATTTTTGTTATGATGTCAAAGTCTACCTTACCAAGAATTATAAAATCTGTTGAACTTTCTCATTCAGCATTTTGTATGTATTTATCTGCTACATTCTACCCAACAAACAACTGCCCTCCTGTGCTCAAACTGAGTATATTTTGCTATTTATATCTGTGCACTCTGTGGGCAGTGCCATTTAAACAACCTGGTTTCCTGAGGCTGACCTGCTGGTAACTTCTCTGCTGTCTGATAACATGGCTGAGCTCTTCACCCTTTCTCCCAGTGAGGGATTAATTGAGATTTCATACAAAAACGTGCTGGAACTGCACCTTTGATGCTCCACAACCTCTCTGACAAAATCTGACAGAAACATAGAATCAGAGAACCAGCCAGGTTGGAAAAGGCCTCTGAGATCATCAAGTCCAACTCTTGCTCCAACCCCACTGTGGCTCCCAGCCCATGGCACTGAGGCCACATCCAGTCTCACCTGAGACATCTCCCTGGACAGAGAATCCACCACTTCCCTGGGCAGCCCATTCCAAGGTCTGATCACTCTCTGCAAAGAATTTCTTCCCAATATCCAACCTAAACCTCCCCTGGCACAGCTTAAGACCGAGCCCTCTTGTCTTACTGATGGTTATCTGGGAGAAGAGACCAACCCCAACCCCACTCCCCCTCCTGTGAGAAGGTCCCCCCTGAGCCTCCTCCTGTCCAGGCTGAGCCCCCCCAGCTCCCTCAGCTGCTCCTCCCAGCACTTGTGCTCCAGCCCCTTCCCCAGCCTCGTTGCCCTTCTCTGGACACGCTGCAGCCCCTCAACATCCTCCCCAAACTGAGGGCCCAGAGCTGGCACAGCACTCGAGCTGAGGCCTCCCCAGCACTGAGAACATCCCTTCCCTGGACCTGTTCCTGATCCAGGCCAGGATCCATCAGCCTTGGAGGCAGGACATGCCTTCAAACCCACCACGTTTGTCCACGGGACTGCAGCAGTTCCCTAAAAAAACACGGGGAAAGGAGAGGGAAGCAGGGGGGGGAAGAAGCCACCCTGTTATTTTCCTAGCTTTAGAAGTTGTTTTTGTTGCTGTTAGCGGCACCAACCTGGGGGAATTGCTCAGCCAGGTGAGGCTCTACCTACGAGCCGTGCTTCTCGTTCTGCCTGGCACCGTGGGAGAGCTGCAGGTTCCGGGAGAGACAGATTGGGAAGGTGTCTGTCCAACCCTCGCTCCAAGCAGCTCCACTGAGGTGTTCCACAACATATGGCAGGAGCACCCACTCACTCCTGAGAGGATGGGAACGCACATCCCTGTGCCAGGGACAGCAGGAGAACAGGCAGAGGGTGTTTAACTTTCTTTTCTGCTGATTCCTGCGTGCATCTTCACGTCCTTTTTTTGAGTGGAAGGTCTGGATTTAACACGTCAAAAGAGCTGCACTGGCCTGACTCACACCCCCCCTGCATGGCACAAATCAGTCTTGCACCTAAAACAGCTTTAAACAACAATACTTTTTTTTTTTCTCATAGAGGAACACACATTTTTATGACCCATTTCTCTATTCTAACCCTCTTTTAGCACAGGCACCATCAGCTGGTCCTCAGGAACCCTCCTGCTGAAGACACCGAGGGCAGGGCCTCAAGGAGCAGAAAAAGAAGAATTTTACATTTAAATCTGTGACAAACCCTGACAAATTCATAGCATCTCTTCCTCTAAAGCACCTGCAAGGTGCTGAAACATAAAGGTATTTGCACACAGGCTTGATTTGTCCTAATCAATTTGAGTCAACTCAAAATCAGTTCCAGTCAATGGATATAATTTCAGTACCTTTGATTAACTGTGGATTAGGCCTCTATCATAGCAAACATTTTCTTTTGTCACTTAAACTTCTATAATTATAAGTGTAATTGTAGACTTAATTCTTGCTGGAGGTTTCTAGGTGTGGCAGTCGTATGAATAAATACATAAATACACTAATTTAGGTACATAAACCAGCATAAAACACTAACAGGATCTTCACATATCGCTGACTCTTTCCAAAATCCCGAACTGTCAGATTTTTCATTCAAATTTTTCCACTTTTGGGGAAAATTCTAACTAGAATTCATTCAACAGGTGGCAGAGTTTTTTTGCTGCACGCTCGGTATCCTACAGGCAGACCCACACTGGGGCACCACGAGCTTTAATCAGGAAAAATCACCTGCAAACCACCCAGGAGGCCTTCAGAGACGAAGGGGAGAAATAAATAAATAAATAAATAAATAAATAAATAAATAAATAAATAACCAAGCCAAGAGTTGTCGATACCAACCACCAAAATAAAAAAGCATAGGAGGGCACCTACCTGTGTAAATAAACCTGCCTGGTGCCCCTTTGCAGAACTGTTTGGATTTGTAGGATAATGTCACTTCAACCACGCCGGGAATGTGGCGGGGAGGCGTCTGGACGCGGATGGCGTGAGGGGTGATGAGCTGGAATGGGGACAGGAGAGGCACAGTCACAGTCTGTGGTGCCCACCGACCTCGTGAGGGAACGACAGAGCAACAACAGAGTAATAAAAAGGCTTGGGTTGGATGGGGCATTTAAAGACCACCCACCCCCACCAACTCCCGCCAGCCCAGGTTGCTCCAACCTGCCCTTGGACACTTCCAGGGCTGGGGCCACAGCCACAGCTTCTCCAGGCAACCTTTGCCAGGGTCTCCCTACCCTCATCCTAAAAAAAATGTCTTCCTGCCGTCCCTCTCTCCTTTTAAAACCATTACCCCTTGTCCTGCCATCGCAGGCCTCGGTTAAAAGTCTTTATTTCTATGCCAGGAGACACCAAGTGATACATCTGGTCTAGTTCCTTGCCTTCAGGAGTAAGAAGATGTGACACGTTTTAGGATGAATTCTCATCAGGAAATTTGCACTGTTAAGCCCATTGCTGGCTTATTCCTGGATCCAGAGGGAATTCTTTCCCCAAACTCTCACCCTTTCTTTATTTCTCTCCCTTTGCCTGTCTCCAGATGCCTGGAGTTGTTCAGTCCCGTCCTGGGTCTCACTGAGCAGTTGACCTCAGCAAGATCACACGTTCCCCAAATTCCCTCCACGCAGGTTAACATGACCTGCTCCCCACACCACCATTCCTGTGCCACCCCTGGAACAGGGACCACCACTGTTCCTCCTCAGGGAAGGTTTTTTTTTTTCTACCCACCTCACTCCACACCAGCATGGTCCCAAACACCACCTGCAGCCCATCGAAGAAGTTGTCCCCGATGATGATGACCATCGCTCCCCCCGTGGTCCACCCTTCGCTGGGGCTGATGGCTTTGATGCAGGGGGTGGCTGATCAGAACAGAAAGGACATCGGAGCATCGTGTTATGAGGGGTTTTTTGGGGGATTTTCTGTTCACCCAACAGCTCTGAGGCTGTTTGGAACACCTGGGTGTAAGTCCTTGGGTGAAATCCTGTGAGTGTAATCCTCCACCCATGAAGGCTGCTTCACCCTTCCACAACCCCCAGCAAATGAGTAAATAAATGAATAAATAAATAAATAAATAAATAAATAAAAGCATGTTTTCTGCCTTGCAAGTGTTAATTACTTGCCTATTCATTACTGGCACTTAACATGGTGTCATTAAAGCCTAATAGGCCAACTGTAGTGGGTGTAAAAATGAAATGCTTAAGTGATTGTGCAGAGGCTGTTTAAGAAAAGAGAAACAACCAAAAAAAAAAATCCAACCCAACACCCACTCATTAGCATGTGATCCCACAAAAACAAACCCTGTCAGAAAAAAAAAAAAAAAAAAAAAGAAAGAAAAAGGCAGAGTCAGGTTTGTTAAATTTATCAATGGGTGAAAAAAGATATGGGAATATCAAATGTCTCCTCCAATTCCTATCAGGAGACAATTTCTAATAATTTTCTTGATTTTATAGAGGAAATTTTTTTTTTTTTCCCTTCTCTCTTCCATATGTTCAAGGCCTCTGGACTATACATCCCATCAGGAACCCAATATGGTTTCCAGGCCATAACCAAAGTCAATCCATCACTCCATTCCCAATGTTGACAGGGTCAGAGGTGGAGGGGAACTTTGGCAGCGCTCCAAAAACATGAGACTCCTTTGAACAGCCAGTCAATCACATCCAATCAGTCAAGGAAAAACTGGATGGCTTCCTAGGCTAGGAATCCTGGGATTTTCCTTCTACCATTTCACTGCCCGCTGGGGGAGAATTAACACCACTCCGAATTCTTTACTGATTCAATCATTTTCTTCCAGTTCATTAATTCTTCTTTTAGGTTGATACAGGGCACAGTTAAGAAGTGGGGCAGCAAAACATTATAATGAAATAATATCCTTGCTTGTCTTTTCTACTAACATCACCAGCTCCTCTCACTTTCCCTGGCTGCAGGGGAGGGAGAAGCAGACACAGGATAGCATTTTCCAGTCGTTCTGAGCGTGAGGGAGGTGGAATGTGTTGGGAATGAAAGTACAGGGAGAAGGAGAGGGAGAGGAGGGACCTTTTTATATATATATTTTTTTTTTTTTTTTTTTTTTTGAGGCTTAGCAGATACAAGGATTTGTAAATGCTTTAATACACTCCCCAACCCATCCCGTGGCAGGCCATGAGCCTGGCTTAGCCAAACAAACTGCCATCAATTAGTGTCAGCTCCCTCTGAGCATCGTGCAGAGTTTGTTTAAGGGAACCAGTGACACTTTTCCACACACATCTCGCGCCGCAGCCGCTCTGTTTAACTAAGATGTCATGTTGCCTAATTTGCCTGAAATCAAATCTACCCCAGCTGAACGAGAAGGCTGAAATTTAGATGGTGTTTTCTGCGGTTTTTCATCTTTGCAGCACATACTAATTAATAAATTGGGAGGGGGAGGAAGGGCGGGGGGGGAGCCAGTCTCTTAGATGTGAGGAGGAGCGCATTTTGCATGCAGTAGACACTGTTTTCCTGCCTCTTCCTTCCCTAAACCCCCTGAGGGTCTGCAGCTCCCCCTTGGCTCCCCTTCCCTCCTCAAAACAAACAGAAAGTGAAGAATGGGTGAGGTGTTCATGCATCCATCCGTGCTCTGCTCTGCACACAAAAAGATTCCCACCTTCCGAGGGGTCGAGTCTCCTCGCTCTCCTCCCGTGCTTGGAGTTGTTGTGAACAAACATGTTGTCAGACACCGCCAGCACGTGCCCATCAACGTTCACCGTCGTCGATAGCACGACCTGGACGTTTGGAAAGGCAAGGAGAAGGAGGCAGGTAAACAGTTTGCTTCTTAATGATTCAGTTTAGCCAAAAACCAGCTCGCTTTGCAAAAGCAGCACCAACGTCCTGCAGGGTTTTACTCCCCGGCAGGAAGGGGAGGAAATATTTTCAGCCTTCATTCTGTGCATTAATTCCATTTAACACAGCATCCTAAGGGCCACATAAAGGCCTCGCTGTATAATGAACCAGCTCCTGCAGATGGCCCTAAATTCAGTTGCTGGGGTGCATTGTAGCATTGCTGATGGCAAAGGGGGCTGTGCACACCAGGCACGGGGCAGGCTCAGAGCAGCTCAGGAGCGTGCCCTGGGATCCTCGTGCGGGCTCACAGCCATCTGCTTATGGCACACTCATGCAAATGGACCTGCATCTGCCTGGAGACTCCAGGAAAACCAGCGAAAAAATCTGCTGCTGACATACGAGTGCCTCCTGAAAATCATCGGGGCCTGAGGACTCCAAATCAAGCGGCAGTTTTTTAAAACCTTGGCCCCCGTGACTGGGCTCCAGTAGCGTTTGAATTCTTAGAGGAAGTAACTGTATATGCTAATTAATCCCACTTTAGTTTTTACGGTATCCAAAGCTCTAAATCTCCCATCAGTCCAGAAATATATACACCCTTAAACCACAAACTTTTAGGAAATATGAACAAACTGTGGTTTAGCTTCTGAAAGGAGAGGCAGCTTATTGAAACATTCGAGTTTCGACCATCAGTTGGTGTAAATCAGCTTAATGCTGTGAATCAGCCTAATGCCACTGACACACCTACAGAAAAGCCAGAGCTGTGGAGAATCAAACCCTGGGTGTGCTCATGGATTCTCAGAGACAGCTGTCACAGCCCAGGTAAGGGAATGTCAGGCTCCAATTGTTGACAAAACTCCGTTCAGCATACAGAGGAGAAACCCTTGCCCTCCCCGGGACTGTGCGAGCTTGACGAATACTTTCTTTCTCGAGACAACTTTAATTCATTCCAAAAGGCTCTTGTCATGCTGTACTCTTACACTTCTCAAGCATTCTTGTCACAAAATGCGTTGCTTTTGTGTGCCAACTGATTTCCTCATTGCACATTAGGGTGGAGTGTGTCTCCATCCAAAGGGAACGTTTCCCTCATGACATCGCTGAGCCCACTCAGATGCACTTCATTATTTTCCCTTAAACAATGGAAATAAATTTTAATCTCTCACTGGCCAGCGCAGAGCACACTGTGGCAACAGGGGAATAGCCCTGAATTTTTCCAGTGTCTGAAATATTTACGACAAGTGTTTAAATTGCAACCAAATGTAAATAAAAAGCGATCATATAATATACAGTTATGCTGTATAATATACACACGTATCTGAACTCACCCACTCGAGGGTCTGTGTGATGGATACACACCCACACACTCTCAGGATGGGGAATTGAGAATGTAGGAAGACTTTGGGAATATAGGAAGACATATAGAATAGAACTATAGAACATCCTGAGTTGGGAGGGACCCCCAAGGATCATCCATCCAACTCCTGGCCCCGCACAGACACCCCAAAATTCTACCCTGTCCCAAACCCTCCTGGAGCTCTGGCAGCTTTGGGGCCATAACCAAACCCTGGGGAGCCTGTTCAGTGCCCAACCACCCTCTAGGGGAAGAAACTTTCCCTACTATCCCTCCTAAACCAGCCCTGACACAGCTCCAGCCGTTCCCTCGGGTCCCGTCCCTGCTCACAGAGAGCAGAGAACAGTGTTTGAACCATCATTTGGGTGTAAATGCTGTGCAAAACACAAGACCCACATTTTGGTAAGAGATGTAGAGCTCCCCACAGCCTGAACAGTCCAGAACACCAAGTTCTGAGCATCCTCCAGTCCCTGAGCCAGCAGGAATGGGAGATGCACCTCCAGACCTCTCTCCACTTTGTATTCACCTCTCCCACTCCTCACAGGAGGGTCAGAACCACCTGGCACTTGGTGAATAAACACGGGGTGAGGTGCCAAGTTCAGATCTGAACCCAAAGTTTTGGATCTTCACTTGCAGCAATCTCCAAGGCGCTGCTGAAATCCAGCAGAGACCTTTGTCATTGCCACGACACCTCCACCCAACTCATCAGCAGTGATGGGGAGTGAGAGCTGGGGGACTGAACTTCTTCTTCACTTCGCTCCAGCCTGAAGGAGATCACGATGCGATTGTTTCATGCTGAAGATTAAAAAACAACGTTTTGTGGATAGAAGGAAGAGGAATGTGCATTCCACCGTGGTCCCTAACTCCCAGGCCCTTCCCTCTCACAAGCCAACTGCTTTCCCCCAGTGAGTATTTCCTGGGTCATGAAGGGTGACCCCTTCCATCTGGAATCAATCAGTCAACTCCTGACAACTTCCTGAAACACCTCACTCCATTTCCTGTTCTCTCCCCCTTCCCTCTTTCCCCCTGGTTTGCTTCACTCTTCAAAACTGCAGGCCACAGCAGCTTAATGTTAGAGGGTCAGACACAGTTAGACTCCAAAACACTACACAAGAACACCTTTGACCTTCAAAAATCTTTACATCTTAGCTAAACAAATCAAGGTCAACGTTTCTTACCATTACCTTGTTAACCATTTCTGTGCATTTTGGCCACGGCCCTCCTGGACGCGTATTTATCAGTAACACTTGTTCTCCCGACGTCGTAAAACACTCCAAGCCTCTTGTTTTGAGGCCCCTGCGTTTAGTGCCGATGAAAGGTGATGTGCAAACTTCCCCGGGGATTTAAAATTCTCGCTTCTGCCCACAGCAGATCGCTGGCAAATGGCTTTGGTGTGTTTTTCCTTTTCCTGATCTGGTGGCACCACTGCCTGTGTGTGAATATTTGGTGCCTTTGCCTATTCAGCTGATGGTCTTTTTCCCTAAAATCAGCGGCTAATGGAAAAGTTAACCCTAATGGAATGATCTGGGAACAACAGAATACAACAATGACCACAGATTCTGGTCATTGCAGTCAAATTCGGACTCAAACAGCACAGAGACCGAAGATTTTGTGCCACCTGGATCAAACAGCTCTGCTGGAGTTTCAGAGGACAACCAAGCAAGAAGCAGAGAGGGCAATGTGCTGTCCCTTCATCCTTCCAAACATGGGCCCCACCTCCAGGAGCACCGAGGGGCTTGCAGGGCTCTGAGTGTGTTTTCAGCATCCTCAAATTCTCTCTATTCTATATTCTGATGTTTTCTCCTCTTCAAATCCCAGATATGCAAATAAATACACATCCCCCTGTGTTTTAAAGCTGTATCAGTCACAGGCACCTATTTAGACATATGGCACAAACATTCCAGGCATACAGGCATTTACTTACATGTAACATATCTCATCACTGCGTAAATGATCTCCCTCAAAAAAATTCCTGTTACCATTCCAAGTGTGGAAAAAATTCTTTATGACATTGTACATCTGGAAACAATATTACATTCCTGATGCACTTTCCCTTAGAACTCTCTAGTCACAGCACCATGTTATTTTAACTTAAAAAAAAAATTAATAACTACTATGAGGATTTAAAAAAATTATCATTATTATTATTATTATTATTATTTTCCAGCTGAGTGGAAGGAAAGATGTCAGGCCTCATCCTGCTGCCTGCACTTGGACAGGGCTGCTATTGATGTCAACAGGCTTTTTTGGTTGAGGGAGTAATTCAGGAGTAGAGCCTGGATATGATGTGTTTGCTTCATAGTTGGATGAGGAATAGGATAAACAATGGGGAAAGTGCCAGCAGAGCCTCCCTCTGCTCGAAACTTCCATTGGATTCTTTGGGAAACCCTCCCCGAGACCCCCCAGCCTGCTGCCCACAGAGCAAACTGCAGGATGGGGTCCCCAAAATTCCTGAAGGACCATCCCTGCAGCTCTTCCAGGGGCATTTCCATCCTCTTTTCCTATAGTTGCACCAGGATATTGGGCCCAACAAGGAATCAGTGGGGTTCAAATTCACCCTCCTTTGTACTGGCAGGATGGGACCCAGCAGATCCCATCTGTGGATTGTTTTCAGCGGATGAGGCACAGCTCTGGGATCTCCCTGTCCCAGTGGCTGTTTGGGCTGCACATCGGAGCAAATTTAGCTCCTTGAGCGCTTCTTCTCCTGCAGTTGAGCCAGTCCTTCCCTTCCCCAGACAGAATCTAAAATAACAGCACCTTTTGTTGGGTCAGTCACCACCTGATGAAGGAATCTGCCACCCAGCCCAGGCTCTGCTGACACCAGCTGCATGTATTTCAGAATCTACACCTGGGAAATCAGTCTCCCATGATGATTAGTCCACCTCTAACAGCTCAGTGATCCCTATCCATACCCAAATCTTGGGTCTCTGGCACGTTCCTTCACCATCAGTCCGAAAGGGATTTTGATTCAGACCAGCTCTGTTTTATCCTCGCTGTCCTATTTTGTTTCTGGCAGCCCACATTCCTTTCTCCCAGTCTCACCCCACCCCTCTCTCATCATTTTCCATCCCCCTGGATGACACAGAGCCCTCAGTGCTTTGTGGCAGAGCAGAGCTGGGTGAATTCCCAGCCCCAGCCAGTGTCGCTCCCGTGCCTGATGATGAACTGAGCCAACCACTGGGAGGTCAGGAAGGAAACCTCCCCAGGGATACACCTTGTTATTTTTCCTTTCTCTCCCCTCCCCTAGAGCATCCAGAGAAGGGGAAGGGGAGGGGGATACCTGCCAGGAAACATTCCATGTCATGTTTTCTGCTGAAAACAGAGGGCAATTACTGCCCTTTCTCTTTTTGTCCCTGCACAAGCACGTTGGTTCAGAGCTGACCAGTGTCAATCCCGACGTTCTGCCACCTCAGACCAGGCTGTGTTTAACCCCAGTGCTGTCAGAGGAGGCAGAATTCCCACTCACCAAGTCTGCCTCATCTTAATTCCACAGAATTCCTGGCCCCCATCACCCACTGGTCCTTGCCATGAAGTGTCATTGGAGGAATCCTCGTTAAATGGAGGATTCATCGGTTTTTATTTCCTTTCTTTTTTAAAAAAAATCCCTTTCCTGGGAGAATCCTTCCTTGAGTATACAGCACTGAGTGAATCTACCTGTGTAAAGTCCAACTTGCAGAGTAGCTGAGCTCAAATAGTCAATGCTAGGTTTGAATAGATGATCTTAGGCTGCTTTTTTCTCACCAAGGGGGGGGGTTATTTGGAAATATTCTGATTGGTAAACCATAATATTTGCTTCAGCTGAATTCACAAGGGTGTATTACTTGATCTCTGTGGGTTTTGGGGCAGCCATGCCCTAAAAATAACCATGAAAATAGTTCTAGAAATATTCCCTTTCCCTTCTTTACCCACTGACACTGAAGCAGTAAACGATTCACAATAAAATTATGTTACTACAGGGGGGGGAAAAAAAACCCACTAAAATAATGATCATACATTCCTCCACTTCTGAGGTAAAACATGCTCCTCAACAGTAGAAAAATATTTGTATTTGGTTAAAAAAGGAAATGAAAGGTAAGAGATTTTCATTGTATCTTTGAAGCCCTACTTAATATCAAAGCAAAATTTCAAGTAGTTGACGTGATCACAAAGCAGCTGGTGTTGCTCTCCCAACTAAAGAATTATACTAAAAAAAAAAAACAAAAACAACCTCTTCAGGCATCTGGAGCTGTATTAAATTTACAATGCAGTGTTAATGTAACCTTTCCTCCCCTTTTTCTCCCCACTACCCCCCTTTTTTTCTTTTTTTCTTTTTTTTTTCCCCAAATGACTGTGATCCGAGTGAAATCTAACATTTAATTTAGCTGAATGTTGTTGCAACTATGCCATAAAATATTGAGATCTTGTCATGGATCTAGAAGTGAGGCCTGGGCTGGGCTCACAGACCGGATCCCAGGGCCTTGGAAAATTGGGGATGAGCCAAACCAAGCCCAAACTGTGCAGCTTCACACCCATCTCTAATCAGAAGCATTAACTTGACACTTTTCCAGCCATGAGTAAGAATTCTTCCACGCTGGAAGAACTCAATAGGATGCATTGTACAGCACTTATTTCCATG
>NW_020957729.1:37469-39049 GCF_003031625.1 Empidonax traillii | reverse complement strand
CCTTCTGAAAGATCCTACAAGCTGTGGGATGTGGCAGCTTTAGCAGATCCCTGCAGTTTCAGTGTCCTCCAGCCAGAGAATTCTTCCTTCAAATCCTAGGAAGGTTTCTCCCGCAGTGACAGCTCAGTCCCCTCCCAGCCCAGGCTGCCTCTCCTCTCTCTGCCTTCTCTCCTGTGCCCTGGGTGCTGCAGGCAGTGCCCTCAGCCCTGCTGGGCTGTGCAGAGGAGCTGCTCAGCAGCAGAGCTGTGTCTTTGAAGCTGTTCTTGGTTGCCAGGAGCTCCCTGTGTGCCAGGAGCCCGGCCCAGCTCAGCAGCACAGCAACAGCTCCAGGCATTTCATCAGCCTTGGGGGCTTTGGGGATGAGTCCCTGAACATCAGACCCTGAGGAGAGTTGCAGGAACCTCTGGAGAAACCCAAGTGAGATTCAAACTGGAAAGTTTCTTGTAGTGTTAATGGGTCCCACTGAGGGATCCAGCAGAGAAAAGATCTTGTTAGAGCACAAAGCTGGAAACTGTGATGACAGGTCAGAGAATCACAAAATCATCAAGGTTGGAAGAGACCTTTAATATCTTTTTGTCCAACTGTCAACCAGAACCTCCATAATCATTCTTAAACCATATACAGATGCTATCTGAATGCTTCCAGAGACTCAATGACTTTTCTAGGAATCTTTTTCCAGTACCAAAACATTTAGTGAAAATGAATCTGGAGGTTCATGATGCACTGTTTCTAAAAATGGCACTAAAACAATCAAAGATTGTCAAGAAATATCAAGGTCCCTCAAAGATCCCACTCCAATGGACATGGTTAAGATGTCTCCCAGTGTAGGATCCAACATGTACAAAAAATCCCTACTAACTGAAGTCCTGGCAGTGCAACCACAACAGAAGGAGGCTCCGTGTCACCACTGCTGGAAAATACATTTTAACTGGGACTGCTCCATCTAATAACACAGGGTTAACAGTTATCCCACAGTCAATGACTGTAGACAACCCTAAGGCATTAGAAGTGACTGTAAAAGCTCTATTTCCACTCGTGGAGCAAGACACAGAAACACCCATTGCCAATTTAACCCCCATTGCTGTAGGGGGGACACTTTGGACTCTGTGCTGTTGGTCCAGTGGTCACAGTCTGTTTTACTCCATCACCCAATGTGAACCTGCAGGGTATTTTTTCCTAACACCAACCAATGGGCTTGAGTTCAAGGTCTTTTACCTTCACAGTGGCCTATTGTTCTTACTGATAGAAAAGCTTGTTCCTTTAACATTGCATTAAACCCGAAAGACTCTCGAAGGTTGGTGTTTACAGTGCCTTCCATCAACGCAGCAGAACCATCTCAGCGCTATCACTGGACAGTCCTCCCACAAGGAAGGAAGAACAGCCCCTCTGTTTGCCAAAGAGTCATTGCAGACGTGTTATCACCAACCCATCGACAGTGTCCCGATACCATCGTATCTCACTCTAGGGATGATCTCTTGCTGGCAGCGCAATCCGAGGGACAACTCCTGCAAGTGCATTTGTCTGTGAAAACTGCACTATTGACACATGGTCTGAAATTGCACTGGGGAAAGGACAAGTGA
>NW_020957729.1:29615-31060 GCF_003031625.1 Empidonax traillii | reverse complement strand
CTGGCAGCAAAGCCGGCCTGCCCTGGGCTCCAGCCCAGATCTTTGGAGCAGGGAGACACCTGAGAGTTCAACAGAGGAGGCTGCATCTTTGACAACATTTGGGGACAAGCAGGCATTGCTGCTCTGTGGATAATCTGCATGGGAATGGTTGCTTTGAGTTCAAGCATTCAACTGAAATGAAGGTGGGTATCTCAGGGATTTGTTTTGATTTAAAATAAGAATATTTACTTTTTCTGTGTAATTATTTTATGAAGTTGGTGAATTAGAAAACAATCATGGTGACTTTTCTGTCATGCAAACTTTAATTGTACCTTGGACATTTTGAATGAGACCTCAATGAGACAGATCAAACTCACAGGAAAATGGCACAAATACTGTGGGAAAGCATGAAAAGGATTAGGATGACATGTTTGTTGGAATTTAGAATTTTCTCTTGAAAAAAGTCCCTGGGCTTGTCCCTTGGCTGATTGGATACTGATGTTTTCTGAGCTGCTTTTCTCCTCAGGAACACCTCAGAGTTTAGGCAGACTCCTCCCTGGGTGTTGGTGTCAGGTCAGTCAGCAGGAAGGGCACCGTGTCTGCAGGTTGGGCCAAGATCTGCGAGCGCTGGCACATCCCAGTCCCTGCTGCAGCATCCCAGGCACATCCCAGCAGGGTTCCCTTCTGCCAGGGCTCCTGCAGGGCTGGGAAGCCAGGCTGTGCCCCCCAGGCTGCCCCAAGCTGTCCTGCAGAGCAGGGTCCTGCACTAAACCCCAGACAATCCTCCTGCCTAACAGGACCTGCTCTGTTCTCCCTGAGTGCATCAGAAGTGCTGAGGGGTTCTGACATTCAAGAACACTCCTCAGGAGAGATGAGGGGAGTGTGAAAAAGAAAAACAAACTTTTGGAACTGCCTCCTGCTCTCCTGGTTCTTCTGGGAGTGCAGATGCTGACAAGCCCTTTTGCACTGGGACCAGTTTCATCTGTCACAGCTGAACACCAGGACAGGCCCCTGTGCCCACCATGCTCATGAGCCCAGGGGTGCAGAGCAGGGCTGAGCCCTCACAAGCAGTGGGCACAGGGTCTGCTCCTCATGGAAAATGTAGTGAGCCCCAACCAGGGCTCCAGTCATGGATCTGAAGGAGAGACTCCTAGAGAAGGAAAATAATGGAGCAATGAGAGGGGTGTTGGAAAGCAGCTTTGATTTTTCTCAGAATGTTCTGCCCAAAGTTTTCAGTGTCCTTTCCTCCTTCAACAGGTCCCATGTCCAGAGGCAAGAAATGCCCAACAGCAGCTCCATGGCCCAGTTCCTGCTGCTGGCATTTTCAGACAGGCGGGAGCTGCAGCTGCTGCACTTCTGGCTCTTCCTGGGCATCTCCCTGGCTGCCCTCCTGGGCAACGGCCTCATCCTCAGCGCCGTAGCCTGCGACCAGCACCTGCACACCCCCAGGGACTTCTTCCTGCTGC
>NW_020957729.1:24868-26231 GCF_003031625.1 Empidonax traillii | reverse complement strand
CCTCAGTGGGGCCCAGCAATGCTTCAAGGGACTGGCAGTTTGGCTTCTGACTTCTTGAGCAGCTTCTTCAATCTTCTCTCAGTAGTTGAGAACAATGGACTTGTCTCTAACTCGCCGTGGGGCTCATTAAAATACAGACAAACCAATTATTTTCCTTTCTTTAATTGTCTTTGCCTTTTCAAGTCTTCAACAACTCATTGGAGTTGTTTTGTAGTTTTGCTAAGTAGGAAAATTTTAAAGTGGACATCACAAAATATTTTTTTTCTATGAAACGGACTGATTTATACAGAGCCTTTTGATGCAAGAGAATCAGGGTAAAAAGCATTTGGGCACAAATAAAAGGAGGCAAAAGAGATTAGTAGAACCTAATCATTGACCAATTAAACCATTATGAAATGATTCAATAGCATTTGCTACAATTTTAACAGTGACTGAATTATAGATTCCCAATAACAACACTCACACCACAGTCAGTTCACACCCACACCCAGGCAGAGATGTGTGGACATATCAAGATCTGGGTGTGTTAAGGTCCCTCTCCAAAATTCTCCTGGTTGCCAGTGAAACACCCCCACACATCCCTTTGTGTTTCCCATTAGACAAGGTTCCACCAGGCCCTGCAGGGTCACAATGGCCCCTTCATTCCATGAGTTTCCTTGGCTACACCATCAGAAAAATGACTGAGAGTTATCAAATATTGGAACAGAATGTCCAGGGAAGTGGTTGAGTAACCACAGAATCACAGAATTGTTAAGGATGGAAAACATCTCTGAGATCATGGAGTGCAACCATTAACCCAGCACTGGCATCTCCACCACTGAATCGTGTCCCCAAGTGCCACAGCTCGATGTTTTCTGAACACTTCCAGGGATGGTGACTGTAAGATCCCAGGTTTGAGTTTTGAGCTCCTCAAAGGGGTTTTCCTTTAAAAACTAGACAAGGCATCAAAAATATCCACCCTCCAGATATTTGAAAATGGACTTCAGTTCTTTAAGTACCTTGAGGGAGCACAGTGGAAAAGATGCAACACACTTTTGACCTCTCAGGAGGTCAAAAAACACACTTTTAGTGGTAAACTTTAGAAAAGAAGGGAGCTTGGCACAAGGTGAAAGGGCAACATTCCACCAGACTAGAGCATTCCCCAAAGCATTGACTGAGCACAGGCCAACCCAGACAAGTCAGCAAAAACCCAACCCATCCAGTTTAAAGTTTCCTAAAATATTATGGGAGGTTGAGAGAATAAGAAGAAGAAAGGAAAGAGAGAGAAGTGCAGGTCCCACCCGCAGTCTGGTGCCAGTGCAGCTTCCCCGTGCCCAGATGGAGGGTCCAACCACGCCATGGCCGCATGGGGCTCATTTGATTT
>NW_020957729.1:20856-22838 GCF_003031625.1 Empidonax traillii | reverse complement strand
CACCATCCCATGGCATGTGCAGGACATCCAGGGGTTAAGGCTCAGACAGCAGTGGGTTTGTTCAGAAGGGAAAGGCAGGTCTAGCCTGACCAACCTGGTCTGCTCCTATTACAAAATGATCCATTAGTAGATGAGAGAAAGGCTGGGGATGTGTCTGTGCTGACTTCAGGAAAGCCTTTGAGCCCATCTGCCACAGCATCTCCTGCACAATCTGGCTGCTCATGGCCTGGACGAGGGAACTGTTTGCTGGGGGAAAAACTGGCTGATGGCCCAGGGAGTGGTGGGGGATGGAACTAAATCCAGGTGGGGCCGGTCACTAGTGGGGTTCCCAAGGGCTCAGGGTTGGAGCTGCTCCTGTTTAACATCGTTCTTGGTGATCTGGATGAGGGGATCGAGTGCCCCCTCAGGAAATTGGTGGATCCCATGAAGTTGGGTGTGAGTGTGGATCTGCTGCAGGGCAGGAAGGCTCTGCAGAGGGATCTGGACAGGCTGCATCAATCAGACCAAGTGTCAGGGCCTGCACTTGGGTCCTAGCAAGGCCCTGGAACTCTCCAGGCTGGGGGCAGAGGGGCTTGAGAGCTGCTCAGCAGGAAGGGACTTGGGGGTGCTGCTTGACAGGGACTGGATATGAGCCAGAGTGTGCCCAGGGGGGCAAGAAGGCCAAGGGCACCCTGGCCTTTGTGGAGAACAGGGTGGCCAGCAGGACCAGGGCAGTGATTGTCCCTCTGTGCTGGGCACTGGGGAGGTCCCACCTTGAGTGCTGTGTCCAGTTCTGGCCCCTGATATTGCTGATATTAATGTAAAAAAAGGTAAAAAGCAAGCGGGTCACAAAAAGACATCTTTATTTATGGTTTTGATAATACAGTATATTCACTTTGAATACACTTCTGAGATCTGTCTAATTAACCACAGAAGAACTGAAGACTTAGAAGGAAATTATTCCCAGGGGCTTGTCTGGTTAAGATGCCATCACTGAGAAGAGAGTGTGGAGGAATGAGCAGACAAGGACACCATCCCTGGGGCTGGGGCAGCAGGAACTCAGAGTCACTGGTTCCAGGTGGCAAATGGACTGTGGGATGTTTCTGTGAGAGCCCATAATGGCTGTGCTGGTTTCAGGGGGAGTCCAGTTAAATTTCTTCCCCATGGCCAGTGCAGGGCTGTGTTTTGGATTTGTGCTGAACACAGGGTTGATAATCACAGAATGACAGAATGTGCTGAGTTGGAAGGGACCCACAAGGATCATCCAGTCCAACCCTTAGCCCTGCAAAGGACCATCCCCAAGGGTCACACCATGAGCCTGAGAGGATCATCCAAAACACTCCTTGAGCTCTGTCAGCCTTGGTGCTGTGCCCACTGCCCTGGGGAGCCTGTTCAGTGCCAACCACCCTCTGGGGGAAGAACCTTTTCCCAAGATCCAGCCTAACCCTGTCCTGACACAACTCCAGGCCATTCCCTCAGTCCTGTCCCTGGTCCCCACAGAGCAGAGCTCAGGGCCTGCCCCTCCTCTGCCCCTGCCCAGGGAGTTGTGACTGCAGTGAGGTCTCCCCTCAGTCTCCTCTTCTCCAGCTGAACACCCCAAGTGCCCTCAGTGTCCTCACACGCCTTCAAATCCAGGCCCTTCCCCATCCTCGTGGTCTCCTTTGGACACTCTCCAATGGCTCAATCTCTCCCTTCCATTGTGTTCCCCCAAACTGCCCCAATCTTGCAGCTGAGGCCGCCCCAGGGCAGAGCAGAGCGGGACAATCCCCTCCCTGATGCCCCCAGCACAGGGATGTCCCTCCTGGCTGCCAGGACACTGCTGACTCAGGGACAACTGGCACCCACCAGCACCCCCAGGGCCCTTTCCCAGCTCTGCTTCCCAGCCTCTCATTCCCAGTGTGTCCGTCCAGCCGGGGTTGCCCCATCCCAGGGCACAATCCGGCCCTTCCCCCTGGGGAAGTTCTCAGGGCTCCTCCAGAGCTGGGAGGTCACTTTGCTGTCCC
>NW_020957729.1:16784-17910 GCF_003031625.1 Empidonax traillii | reverse complement strand
GATCCAGGTCACCTCCCATTGCTCTGCCAACCCCCTGGGCCTGCTCTGGGCCCTGCAGCTCCTTGCCCTGCTCCCAAGGGCTCTGGGGGTGCTTCATGCTCAGGCCTTGGGCTTTAGAGCTCAGGCTGGGGATTGGGCACAACTTTGGCAGGTTTGTTGTTCTGCTGGCAGGGTCTGGGTCATGGTTAGAGGGAAGAGCTTTTTGGGCTGGGTCAGGATTAGAGCTTGGCTTTTCATGGTGGTGATACAGGTTGGGGATTGGGGTGGGCATTCAAGTACCAGTAAGTGTCTGGAGTTCTGGGTTTGGGCTTTGTCTTTGAAGTCAGGATGAGGTTGAGATTTGGGCAGTAAATTCCACTCAGTGGGAGGGGCAGCACTTTTAGGTTGCAGCTACAAAGAGCTTAGAAAGAGGATAAAGGTCCATCAGGAGTGTTTGCACAGTTAGTGTTTCAGCAGTCTCAGCATTCCTTGGACCTGCTTTTACCTCATCCAAATCTTTCCTCTCTTTTGACCAAGTCCCTCTTTCCCTCCCCAAACCTCCAATCTTTTTTGTCCTATTTCCTCCTGATCTCCTCCAAAACTTTCATCTGGGTGGGCTCAGCTTTGTGATGACTCTGTGCAACCTCATGGAATCAAAGGGGTCATTGTGGCACTGCAGGGCCTCATGGAAAGAAAGGAAACACAGGGACACTGTGAAACCTTGTGGAACCACGGCAGCATTTACATGGGAGGCATTGTGGAATAAAAGGGAGCCCTGAAACATTTTGGTACCTCATGGAACCAGGGAGCCCTTGTGGCACTGTGGTGCCTCCTGGAAACAAAGAAACCCTGGGACACAGTGGAATCTCATGAAAGGAAGGGGCCACTGTGACACTGCAGGGCCTTTTTAGAGCCAAATGCACCTTGGGACACTGGGGAATCCCATGGAATCAAGGGGTCACTGTGACACCTCATGGACTCAAGGGACCACTGTGACACTCCAGGGCATTCTGGAGCCAAAGGATCCCGGGGACACTGAGCAGCCTCCTGGAATCAAGGGGCCACTTTGACACTGCAGGGCCTCATGGAAACCAAACCAAATCCAGGCTTGTCCAGGTGCTGAGGGGGATTCAGAAGGGAGGCAGCA
>NW_020957729.1:15241-16763 GCF_003031625.1 Empidonax traillii | reverse complement strand
TCAATCCCTAAGAGAGGCTGTGGATGAAGATTTGACTAGGATAGAAACAGCGATGACAGCCCTAGAGAAATCTGTAAAATCCTTATCAGAAGTTGTATTACAAAATAGGCGAGGGCTAGACTTAATGTTCTTACAACAAGGGGAGTTATGTGCTGCTTTACGTGAAGAATGTTGTGTTTTCGCAGACCATGGGAGTATAGTTAAAGATACGATGTCTAAGCTAAGAGAAGGCTTAGAGAAACGACGAAAGGAGCGTGCAGCGCAGACTACTTGGTATTAATCCATGTTTAATTACTCCCCCTGGATAACTACCTTATTATCCACAATTGCGGGACCCCTGCTCCTTTTAATCATAACTTTAACGTTTGCTCCGTGTATTATAAATTGGTTAATTGCTCTTATAAAACGACGGCTGGAGACTGCACACCTTCTAGTATTACGGACACAATACGACCAAGTTCCGGACGAAGAACACGCTCTGACTCTCCAAAGAGCAAAGGATGTCTTAAAAAGATTTCACGAACAGAGTCAATGAAAAAAAAAAAAAAAAAAAAAAAAAAAAAAAAAAAAAAAAAATTAGGGAATTGTGATAAACTATATATTTTTTTTAGATTGTTTTTGTTAGGCTTACTTACACGATATGCTATGTATGTACAATTTCTATATGTATTTTTCTCATGGCTGTTAAAGCTACATATATACATTTTAAATGTTTTTTTTTAAGCTTAGTAAAACTATGCAGTCCCCACATAACTGTGGAATGCTGTTCACAAACTCTCGTTGTTCCCAAGGCTGATAGTGGAAGGGGGGCAGTCTGACCCTATAATTTACAGCACCCTGATAACACCATCCAAGGCGACATGAAGGCTCCCCTTCTTGACAAGAAGTCAAAAGTGATTTAAGACTGTGATAAGCCTGGGAAGGGAGGAGAATACCTTTTAAATGCGCATATTCGAAGCTGGGGTCATCTGGCGGTTACAGAAGAAGAGGAGAAATCTTCCTCGCGAAGCCCCCAGCCCACAAAAGCCCCCAGCCCCACCGACGCTGAAAAGCCCTGCCCGGAAACATGTATGGGAAAAACTTTGCAACTGAGCATGTGCGAAGAGCACATGCCCCGGACTCTGGATGAATCAGAACTTAAGTACTGAGCATGTCTGCACGGGAGCCCGTGGGGTTCAAAAAGGAAGGTTGGGAAGTCGGAAACGGGCGAGTTGTGTTCTAAGCAGCCCCCGGCGCGCCGTGATTGTTCATCTACCGCTTACTAATAAATTGACTTGTTATTTTGCATTTGCTTTCTCAAATTTTCTTAAATTACTGCTAGTAACCTATAACACCAGGACTGTGCTCAGAGAGCACTCAGGCCTTGCAGCCAGAAAGGGGCTCACAAGGACAGTGTGGAAGTGGAAAGAGCAGCTCTGCAAAGCCCAAGCTCTGCTGCTCCCTGGCAGTGCTGCTGTGCTGGGATTCTTGTGCCCTTGGCCTTTGCAAATCCCCCCTGTCCTGCAGTGTGCTGTCCTTTAGG
>NW_020957729.1:13217-14783 GCF_003031625.1 Empidonax traillii | reverse complement strand
CAAAGCCCAAGCTCTGCTGCTCCCTGGCAGTGCTGCTGTGCTGGGATTCTTGTGCCCTTGGCCTTTGCAAATCCCCCCTGTCCTGCAGTGTGCTGTCCTTTAGGAACAGCTGAGAAGAAGGGTCTTGGACAAAGAAGGCACTGCAGGGTCCTTTATTTTGTTTAAATACTCAGAGAGCACAATTCATCATTTATACATCTCTGGGTCAAATTCAATGCTTAGACACAAAAAGAGAAAGCAGATGCATAATAATATTTATTGCACAGGAAATTGTTGCAAGAAGAACCCGATGACCTCCATGAAAAAGCTGAGCAGGAAAGCTGGGCCATTACAGAGTCCCATTCTGAATGCTACACACCAGAACACAGGCACTTTATTACTCCTGAAAAGCATCCAGTCATCATTTTCCTTATGGCATCCTTGAGCTCCTGGTTCCTCAGGCTGTAGATGAGGGGGTTCAGTGATGGAGATGCCACCGAGTACAGAAGTGACAGGGCCAGATCCAGGGATGGGGAGGAGATGGAGGGGGGCTTCAGGTGGGCAAATGCTGCAGTGGTAACAAAGAGGGAGACCACAGCCAGGTGAGGGAGGCACGTGGAAAAGGCTTTGTGCCGTCCCTGCTCAGAGGGGATCCTCAGCACAGCCCTGAAGATCTGCACATAGGAGAAAACTATGAAAATGAAACAGCCAAATGCTAAAGAGCCACCAACCACAAGAAAACCAACTTCCCTGAGGTAGCCTGAGTGTGAGCAGGAGAGCTTGAGGATGTGAGGGATTTCACAGAAGAACTGGCCCAGGGCATTGCCCTGGCACAGGGGCAGGGAGAATGTATTGGCTGTGTGCAGCAGAGCATTGAGAAACCCAGAGGCCCAGGCAGCTGTTGCCATGTGGGCACAAGCTCTGCTGCCCAGGAGGGTCCCGTAGTGCAGGGGTTTGCAGATGGCAACGTAGCGGTCGTAGCACATGATGGTCAGGAGGGAAAGCTCTGCTGACATGAAGAAGACAAAGAAAAAGGTCTGTGCAGCACATGCTGTGTAGGAGATGGTTGTGGTGCCCCAGAGGGAGTTGTGCATGGCTTTGGGCACAGTGGTGCAGATGAAGGCCAGGTCTGTGAGGGAGAGGTGGAGCAGGAAGAAGTCCCTGGGGGTATGCAGGTGCTGGTCGCAGGCTACGGCGCTGAGGATGAGGCCGTTGCCCAGGAGGGCAGCCAGGGAGATGCCCAGGAAGAGCCAGAAGTGCAGCAGCTGCAGCTCCCGCCTGTCTGAGAATGCCAGCAGGACGAAATGGGTCTTTGAGCTGCTGTTGGCCATTTGTTGCCTCTGGATATGGGCACCTGTTCAAACAGGAAAGGACAGTGAAGGGTTAGGGCAGAACATCCTGAGAAAAATCAAAGCTGCTTTCCAACACCCCTCTCACTGCTCCAGTGTTTTTCCTTCTCTAGGAGTCTCTCCTTCAGCTCCATGGCTGGAGCCCTGGTTGGGGCTCACTACATTTTCCATGAGGAGCAGACCCTGTGCCCACTGGCTGTGAGGGCTCAGCCCTGCTCTGCACCCCTGGGCTCATGGG
>NW_020957729.1:7032-11122 GCF_003031625.1 Empidonax traillii | reverse complement strand
GAGGTTTGTTCAGTCATGGCCTCCAATTATCTGCTTTAATGAGTCCCTTGGGATTCTGAATCAGTTGTGACACTCAGTGGGGCTCATTGATGGTTCAAGGCACTCAAGGTATATTTAATAAGACACTTCTTTTTGACACTGAGTCTTTGACAGGTTTGTTCAGTCCAGACCTCAAATTATCTGCTCTAAGGAGTCCTTTGAGAGCCTTTGTCAATAATGGCCCTCAGTGGGGCTCGTTAAAGCTTCAAGGTACTACAGGTTTGTTAAGGTACTTTGCCTTTTCCTTTGACTCTGAGTTTTGAGGAGGTTTGTGCAATCATGGCCTCCAATTCTCTGCTTTAATTAGTCCCTGGAGAGATTTTGTCAGTAGTGACACTCAGTGGGGCTCATTAATGCTTCAAGGTACTCAAGGGTTTTGAAGGAATTTTCCTTTTGAAAGTGAGTTTTTGAGAGGTTTGTTCAGTTATGGCCTCCAATTCTCTCCTCCACCGAGTCCATGAGGAGCCTGTTTTGGGAATGGCCCTCAGGGGGACCCATTAATGCTTCCAGATACTTTGGGTTTTCCTTCTGACTTTCACTCATGGACAGCTTTGTACAATCTACCCTCAGTCCCTGAGGTTCAAGGACTCAGCACCAAAATCCCCCTGGGGCTCACTCAGATAAAGCAAGTCCAGACAAACCATGGCCCTTCCTGTGATTTCCCTCTGGTGTGGACAGTAAATTAGGAATGTTGTCTCATAGAATCACGGGACCATTGTGACACTGCCCAGAGCCTTTGTGTGCCTGCACTCCTGGCCTGCAAGGATCTGCTCTCAGGAGTCCCTGGGGAGGCTTTGTCAGTGCCTGCCCTCAGTGGGGCCCAGCAATGCTTCAAGGCACTGGGAGTTTGGCTTCTGACTTCTTGAGCAGCTTCTTCAATCTCCTCTCAGTACCTCAGGATGATGGACTTGTCTCTAAACACACTGTGGGGCTCATTAAAATACAGAAAACCAAATTATTTTTTTTCCTTTAACTGTCTTCGTGTCTTCAAGTCTTCAACAACTAATTGGAGTTAATTTGTAGTTTAGCTGAGAAGGACGATTTTAAAGTGGAAGTCACAAAAATATAATCTTTTATGAAAGGGAGTGATTTACACAGAACCTTGGGATATGTAATAAATTGGTAGTAGTAGTTTAAATTTACTCATCAAATTAGTAGTAATAGTTTACTACTTAAATTGTATTGCATGTTATATTCCTATATACATATATATGTTTTTAAACTATAAATTCATTAATCTGTCAGCATTATAAGTTGATGATCATGCAACTTGCAATTCTTAAACTGAAAAGACAAATTATTATGCCTTGCTGAATCTTACTTTTATAAAAAGCTCATTGTCCCACAGCATGCATAAAGTAACGAAGGGAAGGACAAGAATCAAAGAGTCAAGAATGAAAATGATCCAGAGCATCCAAGATGGACATCTGGAAATACCGAACACACCAGGCCTCAGGGACTAAAAACTAATGAAAACTCTGGCCAGGAAAGCACCTAGCAACTAAAACAGGCCTGCAGAGAAACCAACCAGAACCAGACCTGCAAACTCAGATCCAATAGAAAGATAACAAATGACTATGGGAGGGGAACTGATAAGGCAATAAAAGTTCCTGTTTTTTCCTACTGCGCTTGCGTACCGTGAGTGAAGCAGGGATCTCCCCGGCCGCCCAGTGCGCTGTTTTGCTTTTTTGCCTTTTCTATAAATCTTCAATAAATTTTTATTACTATATTTCAACTCAGTTTCATTTTACTTATAACAGGATATAAGAGGGTCAGGGTGCAAAGGATTTGAACAGAAAGAAAAGGGGACAAAAGAGATTGGTAGCATTTAATCATTGACCAATTTAACAGTTAGCAAGTGATTCAATATAATTTGTGCAATTGAACTGTGACTGAATTATGGATTCCCAATAACAACACTCACACCACACTCAATTCACATCCACACCCAGGCAGAGATGTGTGGACACATCAAGATCTGGGTGTGTAAAGGTCCCTCTCCAAAATTCTCCCTGGTCTGAGCGAAACCCTCCCACACATCCCTTTGTGTTTCCCACTAGACAGGGGTCACAGCTGGAGGAGTGTTTTTTGAGGGGGATCAGAATTGTCCACAGCTTAAGCGATGCTCTTTGGAGTGTTGCAAACTGGAGGGTTCCGGTCGTGGTTTTGCTGGTTCTTAGAAACTTGGCAGGAATTTTTTCCCTTTTCCCCTGCCCACTGCATGCAGAGCTGTTAAGTGGGCACTGAAAGAGCACAAAGGAAGCTGTTTTGTGTTTAATGGCTCAGAATTTCCTCTTTGGGAAGAGGGGTGAGGAGCTCTCTATTTTTTCTTTTTTTTTTTTCTTGTTCCCTGGGAAACGGGGAGAGGAGTTCGGGCTTTCTGCAGAGGCTGGAACAAGGTCAGAGGAGATCTCAGTGCTGTTTTTTTGTTCTCAGCCTGGTTGCCTGCTGTGGATCCTGCTTGGATTTTCATCAGAGAGGAACTATTTTGGAAAGTTGGTTTTTCCCATTCCCCATTCCCGCTGATTTCTTTTCTTAGCAGTGGTCCTTTTGCACATCAAAGGGAGAAGGAAAACTAAACCACACAATTCAACCAGTCGAATAGAATAAGGGGTTTTTCCCATTTTGGAGGACTTTTTTGGTTTTTTCTCTCCCCCCTCTCCCTCTCCCCTTTTCCCAGTGTGTGTGGAGAAGGGAAGGGAAACCCATTTTCAGTTTCTCCAACACACCCCAGAGGGTGTTACCCCCACATGGCAATGACCAGTGATTCCACAGCGCCCCCTGCTGGCCATCATAAAGAACTGCAGGCTCAGCATCTCCAGTGATCCAACAGCGCCCCCTGGTGACTGGCACATGACACTACAAGCTCTGCATCTTTAGTGACCCAACGGCACCCCCTGTTGCCTGTGGTTAGAATTGCACCAAAGGGTGCAAACAGAACTGTTTAATTTTTCTCATGTGCTTGTTAATTGGTCTGTTTTGAAGGGATTTTTGGTGGGTATAGGAGTATTGTTTGGTTGTTCTACTGGTTTTCTTTCCTTGTTTCTACCAATAAACACATACCTTTTAATAAAGGGCTGTTATTTTTCCTTTTCCATAATTTGTTTTCCTTCAACCGGACACTCATAATTTTAGATTTTTAATTGCTTACAGGGAGTTTCGATCTTTTCTCATAACTCATCCTCAGAAAAACACCTGTGTCTCTTTTAAACTGGGACAGGAGCCCTGCACTGAACTTGCTGGTGAGACTCCCAAAATTGAATATGGTCAAACATTCTTCCCAGACAAAAGGTGGCAGGACAGAAAGCTCATGCTGCCCTTGGAGTGCCCAGGTGCCCCACCAACTGAACCTCAAAGCCAAAGGTTACAGGCTTTCTTTCCTGGGGGAAAGGCCAGGACATCACAAAGGGACCCATGGCAGATGGGTGGGGCTGCACTGTGACATTCTGTGACGTTGGTTCTTTGGTTTCCAGGGGCTTTTCCAGAATGGAGAGGATGGGCCGTGACATCACAAAGGTAGCCAGGGCACATGGATGGGGTTGCATTTCGGGGTTTTGGAACGTTGGCTTTTTGGTTGCCAGGGGCTATTCCGGAATGGAGAGGATGGGCTGTGACATCACAAAGGAGTCTTTGGAACACGGATAGGGTTGAACTGTCACATGGTAGGGGCTTGGTTTTTTGGTATCCACAGGCTATTCCAGAATGGACAGGATAGGCTGTGACATAAAAAAAAGGCTCAAAGCACATGGGTGGGTCTGACTGTGCTGGTGTGGGGTGTTGGTTCTTTGCTTGCCAGGGCCTGTTCTGGAATGCAGAGGATAGGCCGTGACAAGTAGTACCTGTCAGAACTGCAAAGACAGAGCCACAAGAATCTTACATGGGGGAGATTCTCTGCTCTGCCCTGCACACCCCAGTGCTGGGGTCAAAACTCAGCCTCTCCACTTCCCTCTCCTAAGGGACTTGTTCTTAGACATCCCCTCCCTACGCTCATTTCAAAAGCCCTCCTGGCAATTCCCAAGCCTGTACCCGGCTCTCATCCCCTCTCTGGCTC
>NW_020957729.1:4678-6703 GCF_003031625.1 Empidonax traillii | reverse complement strand
AGGGACTTGTTCTTAGACATCCCCTCCCTACGCTCATTTCAAAAGCCCTCCTGGCAATTCCCAAGCCTGTACCCGGCTCTCATCCCCTCTCTGGCTCAGAGCCCTCCACTTATCTTGCAGAGAGCTGGGCCTGTCCATCCACCTTCCAAAAGCACGTCCCTTGGGCTGGCTCAGGGGTTCCTGCAGTCCTTGGGTTCTTCTCTTTGTCAGCTCCAAGAAAGGAAACCAAAACCAATGCATGACTTGAGCAGCACATCGACCAAACCCCAACCATTCCCCACTCACCATCTCAGTCCAATTGTGGTGTTTTGTTCGTTTGGTTAACATATCCTTGAGTGTTTGATGAGCACGCTCTAGCAATGCTTGACCAGTGGGACAGTGGGGGATCCCTGTGACATGGGAGATGCCCCACATGTCGAAAAAGTGCTTGAAAGAGTGAGAAGTGTATGCTGGTCTGTTATCTGTTTTTATGGTTTTGGGGATGCCAAGGACTGATATTGCAGATAGAAGGTGTTTGTTGACAACTTGGGCTTTCTCTCCTGCATGTGCAGCTGCTGCTGCAATGGCACCAGAACACGTGTCAATGGACACATGGATGTGATTTAATTTTCCAAATGTTGAATAATGCCTTATACTCAACTGCCAGATGTCCAGTGGGTTAATTCCACAGGGGTTTACCCCCTTAGATTGTAGAGGAGTGAGTCTCTGAAAGTCAGGGCACACAGTAATAATTTCTATGGCTTGAGATGGTGTAAGGTGGAATGTTTTTTGAGGGATTTTGCATTTTGGTGAAAAAAGTTGTGGGGCAGCTTTGCTTTTTAAAAATTGTTTGGAACTACTGTAGTTTGGGCGAGGTGCCCTGTATCAGCTATTTGATCTACCACATGATTTCCTGTTGGGATGGGCCCTGGGAGAGAAGTGTGAGAATGAATGTGGATTATGTGGAATTTGTGTTTACGATGACTGATTTCATACAGTAATGGTTTGAACATATGAGCTAATTGCAATTGGAGATATCATTTATGGATGAATTCTCAATTCTTCAGACTGTTCCAATAACAGAGGCTGAATTAGAAACAATGTTTAAAGGCTCTGGAAATAGTGTAAATGCAGGTATGACTGCAGAGAGCTCTGCTATCTGAGAGGAACCTCTTACCTTGTGCGTGTCATGTACCCATTTTCCTGCTCTGAGCCAGGTGACTGCTGCGTTAGACGTTCTGCCAGAACCATCTGTGAGCACAGTTCTAGCACTTGTTTGTGGAACAGGAGAGTAGTTGTGTGTTAGCTCTGGCTGAGTAAGGGCCAGCAGCTGCATAAAAGGAATAGGTGGAAGATGAACTGAAAATTGACCCCTGTAATCAGCAATGGCTAACTGAAAATCAGAGCTATGAATCTGCAATTGAGTTAGTTGAGCAGTAGACAGAGGAACATAGATAACATCTGTATCCTTCCCCAGGAGTTTCCAAAGCTGCAATCTGCTTTTGTGGCAGACTTTGGAGAGGATCTCAGGATATGTTGTAATGCATTTGGAAAACCGGAAGCCTAAAGAAACCCATTCCCATAACAGAAATCTTTGCCTTTTACATCCAATTGTCCTATTACAGCATAAAGTTGTTTGATACCTTTAAAAATTACTAAAACAACAGGTAACCCACACACTTTTCTTTGACTCTGACAGGAACTCAGTCTTTGATTTATTTCCTGTAATACTGCCAGGGCTGCTGGTGTTAAGCACTGAGGACTGGTTAAGTCTGCCTCCCCTTCCAGGAGCTGAAAGAGCGGTTTCAGGGTGTCTGTTGTTACACCTAACAGAGGCCTAACCCAACTGATTAAGCTTGGATGTCAGTGGGTAAAATAACAGTCTGGGGCTGAAGTGTGGTGTTCTTCATTTGAAATCCAAGGTATTTCCATGGAACTGTCACTTGTCCTTTCCCCAGTGCAATTTCAGACCATGTGTCAATAGTGCAGTTTTCACAGACAAATGCACTTGCAGGAGTTGTCCCTCGGATTGCGCTGCCAGCAAGA
>NW_020957729.1:0-1210 GCF_003031625.1 Empidonax traillii | reverse complement strand
TGGCTCTGCCTGTCCCTCCTCCCTTGGCAGCAGCACTGGGGCATTTCCCTGCCATCCCCTGCTGCCTGGGCTCTCCTTGTTCTCACCTTGGCTTTTCTGAGCCAGTGTGTGGTTTGGGGGGGCAGATTCCTGTGCAGACACAAACCCTTTGGGTGCTGCTGTGGGGATGTGTCTGTGGGAGCAAAGTGCTCAAGTGCCCTCCAGGTAACTTCAGGCTCTTCAGCTGTTTCCCTGGGTGTCCTGCAGGGCTGCAGGTGCCCTCCAGGAGGGCACAGCTCTGCCATAGTATCTCTGTGCTGCACAGGATCCCTGTGGAGGAAAGTCCTGAGTGCTAACTCCATGGAAATGCTCTGGGCAGCTGCAATGAGCATTTGGTGTCTCACTCTGGGAGGGGAAAGATAAAAAGATGAGGAGTGTGTCAGTCTGTTCTTTGGACACGGATTCCTGGCTCTCTGTGCAGTTTCTGTGTAGGGGAACAGTTGAGTGTGATGCTCCTGCAGCTCCAAGCTGCCAGCACAGGGCAGCTGAGCACAGACTGATGGGCAGAGCAGCTCTTCTGTCAGCACTGAGGGACCGTCCCTGTGCCCTCAGAACCCACAACACTTGACCTGCAGTGCAATGGAAATGTCAGGGATTTCCAACATCGACAACCAGTCCTAACTGTGGCAGGTGCAAGTGGGGGCACAAACAAAGAATTCCCTCAGCTCAGTCCTTCATTTGGGCATCTGATAAAATTGATATCACCCTGCATTCCAAGTTCCCTCTGCCAGTAGAGAAAGAAGAAGTCCTTTAGGGCCAAATTCACAGAGTTCCTGCTTTCAGTGGTGCCCTCAGGCAGCAACAGCCAGAGCTCAGGGGAGGGAGCTGCAGGGAGGTCTGAGTGAGGAGAGAGAGCCTGAGAGTGGGGTGGCTGTGAGACGTGTCCTGTTTGGCTGCAGCAGCCTGGTCTAACTCAGCATTGACTTCTCCTCCTCAACAGATCCAAACACTCTGAGGAAGCAGCAAATGCCTAACAGCAGCTCCATGGCCCAGTTCCTGCTGCTGGCATTCTCAGCCAGGCGGGAGCTGCAGCTGCTGCACTTCTGGCTCTTCCTGGGCATCTCCCTGGCTGCCCTCCTGGGCAACGGCCTCATCCTCAGCGCCGTAGCCTGCGACCAGCACCTGCACACCCCCAGGGACTTCTTCCTGCTGCACCTCTCCCTCACAGACC
>NW_020957728.1:20849-22276 GCF_003031625.1 Empidonax traillii | reverse complement strand
TGCTGCCCTGCGGAAGCGGCCACGGGCACGGTCCTGCTCTTCCCCAGGCTGCTGTTGTGGAGCAGGCCCAGGGCTTTCCACCTCCTCGCCCTTCTTCACCCAGGCCAGCTTGGGCACCCTGGGGGGGCTCTGCTCCATGTCTCTGTCTGGCTTCATGGCTTCCTGCAGGAGAGATGGCACAGAAATCCTCTGGGTCACCGAGTCCTGCAGAAGTACCTTGAAGGCTCCTACAACATAGGAGGTTCAGGAACACTCCAGGTCATGCAGTCTGGCCAAAGTGTGGCCCGGAGGGGGCATGGAGCAGTTGGAGAGCTGCCAGAGGGAGCAACTTGCCCAGTTTCCCCTGAGAAGTGCCTCCCTCCCCACCACACTCTGCTGGCCTCAAAGGCTGAGGGGGCCCAGCAGACCTGGCTTGAGGGCCCACACAATCCCTGCCCACAGGCTGCTTACCTGAGCAGAGACAACTCTCTCCCCAGGAATGTCCAGACTGGCAGCATCGGGCAGGCACTGAACGGCTGTGCTCTCAGCGCCTACGATGCCCTCAGTCGTTGTGGCATCAGACTCTGTGGGGAGCTCGGGCCGTGCGGTGTAGGAGTTTGTCCTGTCATCGGTCACCGCGCCATCGCAGTTTGCTGGGCCATCGATGGACACGGTGCCGACATCGGCCTTTGCCTCGAGCTCCTTGGGCGTGGAATCAGGCTGTGCCAGGACCGCAGTTGGTGTGATCCTGGTCTGTCTACGCCGAATCCCGATGAATTTCAGAAAGGCCTGCAGGAGAACAAAGGGCAGGGAAGAGAGGGATGGGCCATGGAGAGCTGTGACAGCGGTGCCAGGCTGAGCGGGGACAGCAGGCCCAGCCCGGGGGAGATGGCTGCAGCTACCTGTGTTGCCCTGCGGAAGCGGCCACGGGCACAGTCCTGCTCTTGTGTCCTGTCCCGGCCTGGATCTGGCAGAGAGCGAGCACAGTCAGAGCTGAGGGGCTGCGGGACAGGCCGGAGAACACAGCCCAGCCCTGCTGTCCACAGGCAGGGCAGCCCGGCATGCCCAGTGCCTGGAACTGCCGGGGGATCAGCCCCAAGCCCTCTTGCCCCCTCCTTTTTTCTGGGTATGCCCACAGGGGATGGGATGGGAAGAGGCCCAGCTGGCTGCAGCCACCGGCCCTGCGGCCCAGCTCTGCCACTCACCCTCCTGCAAGGCCTGCAACTGCTCCATCTCCTCAGGGGGCTGTGATGGGGAACCTCCAGGGCCTTCCTTCTTCTTCATCTGAAAGGGCCTGAGCAGGCTCAGGCGTCTTCTCGCCATCCCAAATTCTGGCCTCGAGAGCACCTGCAAGGGAGAGACACCTCGGAAGACCTCGGGGTCACCAAGTCCTGCAGGCTGCCCTCGAGGCCACGTGCCGCAGGGATTGGACTCCCAGAAAATTTCTG
>NW_020957728.1:15159-18501 GCF_003031625.1 Empidonax traillii | reverse complement strand
ACACCAAATCCTCCCAAACACCCCCACGAACCCCTCAACACCCCCCCTGCCCCAGCATCTCCAGCTGATCCCTCTGCAGAGCCTTCCCACCCTCCAGGAGATGCCCTGGTTGTCCTGCACGTGCCTGGGGATGGCACTCAGGATGATCTGCTCCATGACCTTCCCCAGTATAGAGGTCAGGCTGCCAGGTCTGTAGTTCCCCACATCATCCTTCCTCCCCTTCCTGTAGGAGGGCATTCCATTTGCTCATTTCCAGTCAATTGGGTCTTCTCCAGGTAACCAGGATTGCTGGTAAATGCTCAAAAGCAGCTTGCTGAGCTCTTCTCCAGCTCCCTCATTACTCTCAGGTAACAGAGAACATTCCACAGGAAAGCAACTTGCACCACAAGAGGTGGGAGGCATCTGTCCTGAAAAAGGTTGTAAATACTGTTAAATATCTCACTTAGCTTGCTTCAGAAACTTGCCTGGGATTAATATTGTTAAATATCTTTGCTTGCTTGAGAAACCTGCCTGACAACCCCGTAACTTTTAGATAGGATACATAATTTGTAGGCAGAAGGGATGTAGGTTTCTTTTTTGTATTGCTTAAAAGGAGGAACCAACCAGAAACCAGCCTCCAAGGCTGTGAAACTGGGTGTGAAAATGGCCATCCGAGAGCAAAGAACAAAAGAGCCACTTTCAGACTTGGAAATGGGACAACAGACCTCGAGAGTGCACCAAGTGAGGAAGACTGTGAAATGTCCACTGAATGACCACCCGAGAGACTGTGCTGCTTGTAAAAGGACAGCACATGGCAGCAAAGTATCAGAAACTGTAACACTGATCAGCAGGGGTGCTCACACAAAATATTTCTGGGACACAAGGAATATAAATGCTTTGGAAACAACTAATCACTGGAGCACTTGTGGAAGGATTTATCCTCAGTGCAAGCCAACCCTTCCCTTCCCAAACCTTCCCTTCCCAAACCTTCCCTTCCCAGTAATGCATCTACAATCAATGTGATTTCAGAAACAAAAGACCACTTGGTAGTTATTATATACAGGGGCTTTTTCAATCAAAGTAGATACATTGTGTAATTGTTCTAAGTAATGTTGCCCAAAAATTATTAGAAATGCTCTTCTAAATATGAAACATTGCATTGTGTCACTATAGCAGAGCTGACATTTACCCTCCTGGTCTGGGGGTATTCTTGAGGTCTAGATGGTTTGTCAGCTTCTAAATTTATGACAGACCTCTTAAAATGATAAAACTGAATGTGCATTACACCCGTAGAACAAAAACATATGCATTAAAAAGCACAAGGTATTTGGCTTTCTCCTTCGTCCAGGAGAAAGTTCAACAGCCCAAGTGGCTGTGTTTTAACTAGACTTGACTACATTTCATGTAGATCTGGACTAAAGAGAGAAGAAGCCTTTTCCCTTTCACGTAACAAGATGGATTAGAGGGACTATCTTTTCCTAGAGACCTTGCTTTTTCCTTTACTCGGTGTCTGTGGCTCTAAACTTGGACTGTCCCACACAGGAAGAGGACTAGGGTGCATTTGCCTTTGGGTTCTAAAATACTCACCAGAATGAGAGAACGATGCGGCTGTTACACCCAACAGCAGTGATGAGGCAGAACTTGTAAATTCTGCTCTCAGCTCCAGAAGGAGAGCACTGTTAAACTGAAAAAAAAACCATCTGAGATTATCAGCCAAGTTTCTGGGGGCATTGGGCTCTGTCACACCCATTCCCAGTTCCCTTTAACCACAATATTCCAATGCGTGTGCTACTCTCCCTGCACGATCCTCACTTAACCTCCGAACCAGAATTCAGTCAGCAGTGAAAAAAAGGACATAATTTGGCTTACAGCAGGATAATCACAACTAACCCCCCGGCACACACCTGTCCCTGTTACTGTGAAGTGGGACTGTTCGATAATCAATTACAAGCATACCAGTTTCAACAGTGTAAACAGCCACCAAAAAGATACAGCTGTGTAAGAACTGCAATCACTATTCCAAAGCAGCAGCGAAGGGCCCAGACAACATAAATCATGGTTTATTCCAGACATCCACATCGCTTCTAACAGCGGTTTTCCTCAGATACGGGAACACGACGTGCTCAGCAGCCCAGCAAAGGCACCGCTCGCCCAAGTCGGCGAACAAGGCGGGTTTTAACAAAGCTCGCCCGTCAGTTTCCTCTGCTCCGCCTTCCTGCCTGCTCAAACAAGGCAGTTAAGGCGTTTTTCCCCTCAGCCCCGCGCAGTTCCAGAGCCAAGCAAAGGACTTTCCCTGGGGCCGGGCGGGACCCGAGTGCTGGGGTGGGTGGTGGCGGCGGCACCGCCTCACGGGCCGGCCCGTCCCTGCTCCCTGTCCGTCCGCCTGGGAATGGCCGGGCAGAGCGGCCGGGGGGAGTTCCTCTCCTGGAAGGAGGTTGTAGCCGGGTGGAGGGGTCGGGCTCTTCTGCCAGGAGACCAGCGACAGGACGAGAGCACAAAGTCAGAGCTGAGGGCCTGCGGGACAGCAGAGCTGCCAGAGGGAGCAACTTGCCCAGTGTCCCCTGAGAAGTGCCTCCCTCCCCACCACACTCTGCTGGCCTCAAAGGCTGAGGGGGCCCAGCAGACCTGGCTTGAGGGCCCACACAATCCCTGCCCACAGGCTGCTTACCTGAGCAGAGACAACTCTCTCCCCAGGAATGTCCAGACTGGCAGCATCGTGCAGGCACTGAACAGCTGTGCTCTCAGCGCCTACGATGCCCTCAGTCGTTGTGGCATCAGACTCTGTGGGGAGCTCGGGCCGTGCGGTGTAGGAGTTTGTCCTGTCATCAGGCACCGTGTCATGGGGGGCTAGGGGTCCGGCCCGGTGCTGAGGTTTCATGGCCGTCCTTACCAGGCACTCGCTGAATGTCCACAGCTCCTTCTTCAACCTCTTCTTGAGATCCCTCCTCTTCAGGAAGCCGGCCAAGCAAAGCAGCGCTTCCCGAGAGGCCTGCAGAGCAACAAGGACTGGGAGATGGCACCGCAGCCCAGGGCACAGGGCCTGTGTCCCTGCACCAAGGCCAGAAAGGGTCTGGAGCCCAGGAGGTGCCAGGGCAAGAGGCAGCCCAGCCCCGTCCCACGGCAACACCAGAGCCCACAAGCGCTCACCTCTGCCACTCTGTGGTTCTCATCGTAGCAGTGGAGGAAGAGTGGAAGCAGGTTCTGCTGTGGCTTCAGGGGCTTTTTCCCCTCTTTCTTTAGCAGCATCATCACCCCACTGAAGAGGAGCATGGAGGAGAGCTGCACACTGCTGTCATCCTGGTGCAAATGAGAAGACCTTAGGCCTGGCTTGCCCAGGCCCACCTGGGCACAGGCCTGAAAATC
>NW_020957728.1:10704-11703 GCF_003031625.1 Empidonax traillii | reverse complement strand
GCCATCCCTGCAGGCCTGGAGCCCTGGCCGCAGGCTGCTTACTTTCTTGGCATTGGAGACACCATTCTCCACCAGCAAATCCAGCAGGGCAGCGCTGGTTTTGGCATTGTAGAGGGCAGAGTTTGCCATGGCCCCAGCGCCCATGGCAACGGTCTCTTCCCTCCAAATGCATCTGGTGAATTTCTGACCTCCAGAAATACAAGCCTGTCTAGACTGATAAATTTAACAGCACAGCACAGGACCACTTCATTCTTCTTGTATTGTATCCTATGCACTGGCAACTGATGCTTTTCCAAGTAAGAGCCTTCTTGAGCAGCAGTCCCGTAGTGGGAGGGCTGACTTAAAACCCACAGCTTTGGACTCAGAACGAAGTCTTCCTACTCCAAGTCACTGGAAAACTCTCCTTGTTTATCACAGATGCAGCTAGAAAACCCTAAATACCCGGTAGCTTCTTGCCCCAGTGGTATTTGTAATAGACTTTGACTTCCTTCAACCTTCACACTTGAAACCTTTTGTTTTTTTCGCTGCCTGTACTCTGTGTTTGCTGGTGGAACTGACACCAGCCCTTGCCACCGCAGTGTGTGTGGTGGAGTGGTCGGCTCTATAGCAGCAAATTTGGTCAGACAGCCCTGACATACTTGGTCACCCAGCAGCCACTGACACCCCTCACCCGTGTTTTCACCCGGAGAATGACTTGTGGAGCTGAAGGGACAAACCTGAGGCACAGCTGAGCCAGCGGGGAGGGCACCACCAAAATCAGCAGCTCTGGCAAGTCCTTGCCAAGGGAGACCTGCTATTACATCGGATCCCGGCAGGCCTGGTGCCCGTCTCCTGCCCCAAAGAGCTGCGCCCCTGGGGTGCTTCTCCCTGAGGTCGCCTAGCCGTTGTGGCTGCTGCTGCTCCCCTTCCCCTCTGTGTCCAGGCCAGGCCAGCCTGGCTCCCTTCAAAGTGTCCCCACCCTCTTGAGGAAACCTCCACGGCTTCTGCCCCAGCCACGGC
>NW_020957728.1:8751-9996 GCF_003031625.1 Empidonax traillii | reverse complement strand
CGTCGTTCATAGCTTGAAGGGCTGGAAGAGGGAGGAACAGAGTCAAGGTCAGAGCCTGCATCTGTGTGGCGACCTGAGTGAGAAACCTCTGCAGCCAGGGCCATCCCACCCAGCTCTTCCCATGGCCAGGAGGGAGCAGGGCCCAACAGCATCAGGCAGGAGGTGCCACCCACCAACAGCCCTGATGGCCCTGAAACCTGTCTCTGCTCCTCCCACCAGCCCCTATGGCCTTCCCTCACTCACCCTTTTGGATGACCTGCAGCTCTTCAGGTGCCCTCAGGAACCTCCCGGCCATCCCTGGGAACACAGCGGCTGTCATGGCCCCAGCGGCACAGCTCCCACCCAGTGGCACTGCCAGCCCGGCCACACGCCCTCCTGCCCTGGCAGGGCTTAGCTCGGGCCCTTCCCACCTGGGGACACGCCAGGGCTGGGCAGGTACAGGGCGGCAGCACCGCCAGGTCACTCGGGGCTCCCCAGCACAGCCCTGGGCCGCATCTGCTGCCGCTGCAGCCCACGGGGCTGGGGCCGAGCTGCAGCGGGGCGGGCAGGGACCTCGTGGCTCACCAATGAACCTGATGGCTGCCTCTCGCAGGGGTTCCTGTGGGCTCTCCAGGTACGGCAGGGCCTGCCGCAGGTACTCGGCCACTCGGCTCTTGTCCTTTCTCAGCTGCAAAGAGCAGCGAGGCGACGTGAGAATGCTTGGCTCGAGCTCTGCCCCTTGGCCGGGCCCGGGCCTCCCCTGCGCACACAGCCCTGAGGCCCGGGCAGCAGCCGCTGGGGCCGGGCTTTGGAGGGAGCAGAGGGCTGGGTGCTCCCCGGCAGCCGCGGGGCCACCTCGCCCCACAGCCCAGCTGGGCCGGGGCTGCAGCGGCACCCTGGCTCGGGGCCACAGGAGCCCGCGGAGCAGCCTGCACGCCCCAGGGAAGGCAGCAGCGGCGGCCGGGGCACAGGCTGCCGTCCCACAGGCGGCTGCAGCAGTGGGCACGGGCACAGTGCCAGCCCCACACTCAGGGCATGGAGGCTAGGGGTCCGGCCTGGGGCTGGGGTTTCATGGCTGTCCTTACCAGGCACTCGCTGAATGTCCACAGCTCCTTCTTCAACCTCTTCTTGAGATCCCTCCTCTTCAGGAAGCCGGCCAAGCAAAGCAGCGCTTCCCGAGAGGCCTGCAGAGCAACAAGGACTGGGAGATGGCACCGCAGCCCAGGGCACAGGGCCTGTGTCCCTGCACCAAGGCCAGAAGGAGTC
>NW_020957728.1:0-1845 GCF_003031625.1 Empidonax traillii | reverse complement strand
GAGCAGCTGGGCAACACATGGGCAGAGCCCAGATGGCACTTCCTGGCTGGGACGGGGCTTGTGGCCATCTCCAAGGACCTTCTTCCCAGGGATCCCCACAGCTCCAGGCTTTGCCCATCTGCTCTGCTGGAAGCTTTAAGGCTTCACCACAACCACCAAAAGCCAAGGGCACTTAGGGCACCTTCCCTCCCCCACTGCACACCTGGGCAAGTGTTGCTGAGAACGACGACCCTTTCTCCCATCTTCCCCAATACCCTGTGGAAACTGGGCACCAAAAATCCCTCCTGAGCCTCTGTGTATTGTAATAGGAAATTTCTATTCCCCTGCTGGCTTCAAGGAAAGTTCTCGCAGAGCAGGGGCCTTCCTCGCAGGCTCCTGCAGCCTCAGCAGACCCAACAGCTTCCCAAGTCAACTCTCCACAGAGCTCTGGCAGCACAGACAGAGACTGCCCTGCAGAGCAGGCTGGGTCTTGCAGGCCCTGCAGAGCCAGTGTCGGAGCTGCGGGAATCTGGAGGACGGAGCTCTGTGGGCAGCTAGGATGATATAGCAGGTCTGAAGCGCCAGGTTTGAGATGACGAGGCTGTCGTCGTTCATAGCTTGAAGGGCTGGAGAGGGAGGAACAGAGCCAAGGTCAGAGCCTGCATCTGTGTGGCGACCTGAGTGAGAAACGTCTGCAGCCAGGGCCATCCCACCCAGCTCTTCCCATGGCCAGGAGGGAGCAGGGCCCAACAGCATCAGGCAGGAGGAGGCGCCCACCAACAGCCCTGATGGCCCTGAAACCTGTCTCTGCTCCTCCCACCAGCCCCTATGGCCTTCCCTCACTCACCCTTTTGGATGACCTGCAGCTCTTCAGGTGCCCTCAGGAACCTCCCGGCCATCCCTGGGAACACAGCGGCTGTCATGGCCCCAGCGGCACAGCTCCCACCCAGTGGTGCTGCCAGCCCGGCCACACGCCCTCCTGCCCTGGCAGGGCTTAGCCCGGGCCCTTCCCACCTGGGGACACGCCAGGGCTGGGCGGGCACAGGGCGGCAGCACCGCCAGGTCACTCGGGGCTCCCCAGCACAGCCCTGGGCCGCATCTGCTGCCGCTGCAGCCCACGGGGCTGGGGCCGAGCTGCAGCGGGGCGGGCAGGGACCTCGTGGCTCACCAATGAACCTGACGGCTGCCTCTCGCAGGGGTTCCTGTGGGCTCTCCAGGTACGGCAGGGCCTGCCGCAGGTACTCGGCCACTCGTCTCTTGTCCTTTCTCAGCTGCAAAGAGCAGCGAGGCGACGCGAGAATGCTTGGCTCGAGCTCTGCCCCTTGGCCGGGCGCAGCCCGCGCCCAGCACCGGCCTTCCCTGCGCGCACAGCCCTGAGGCCCGGGCAGCAGCCGCTGGGGCCGGGCTTTGGAGGGAGCAGAGGGCTGGGTGCTCCCCGGAAGCCGCGGAGCCGCCTTGCCCCACAGCCCAGCTGGGCCGGGGCTGCAGCAGCACCCTGGCTCAGGGCCACAGGAGCCCGCGGAGCAGCCCGCATGCCCCAGGGAAGGCAGCAGCGGCCGGGGCGCAGGCTGCCGTCCCACAGGCGGCTGCAGCAGTGGGCAGGGGCAGTGCCAGCCCCACACTCAGGGCATGGGGGGCTAGGGGTCCGGCCTGGGGCTGGGGTTTCATGGCCGTCCTTACCAGGCACTCGCTGAATGTCCACAGCTCCTTCTTCAACCTCTTCTTGAGATCCCTCCTCTTCAGGAAGCCGGCCAAGCAAAGCAGCGCTTCCCGAGAGGCCTGCAGAGCAACAAGGACTGGGAGATGGCACCGCAGCCCAGGGCACAGGGCCTGTGTCCCTGCACCAAGGCCAGAAGGAGTCTGGAG
>NW_020957727.1:65800-70782 GCF_003031625.1 Empidonax traillii | reverse complement strand
CCCTTTGCTCGGTGCAGCCTGCAGAACGTTCCTGCTTTTTTTCAGGAGCTCTTTGCAACAGACGCTGCTCCAGGAGCCCCCCAGGAGAAGAACGAGCAGCAGAGAGGCAGTTACACACCTGAACTGCAGGAGTTGCAGCTGAGGTAAAAAAAAAAGCCTGAGGAAATAGGGGTGGGGATGTTGATGCTGATGGAGTTAGTGCCGTTACTCTGTGTAGGGAAAACTCAGTGGCACACCGGGATCTTGTGAACTTGGAGGAACTTTGTGTGCACTGGGCAGCTGTCCTTAGTTATCTCTTGGGATGGAGCTTCAAAAAAAAACACAGTGACAACGTGCAGCAGCAGTGCCAGCCAGACCTGGATCTGCTGGGCTGCATCCTCAGTGTCTGCTGTGGTTGTATCAGGGGTTCTGGTCTCAAGGCTGTAGCCTGAGAGTGTCTGGAATTGAGACCTGGCACGTGATTCCTCATAACCTGCTGGAACTAAGATCCAGCACCTGGTTCCTCGCATCCTTTCAAAATAATTTTCAGAAGGTGGAGCCAAGGAATTCCTTCCTGATGTGAAACAGAAGCTTTAAGAAATTTATCTTCTCTCGTGCTTTCGAAATAATTTAAATGTCTTAAAGGCAACGAAGTCTTCTGTGAGAGGTGGGAGGTAATCTGAGTCTGTTCACATCGGTGTATGCAACAGAAACAGAAGAGTGCACAAATTAGGCCTTTTTTTTGGCATGTGCTTGGTTCTTTTCTGCCAGGTTGTCCGAAACAGAACATTTGCACAGCAGCACAAAGCAGGATCTGAGGTATCTGGAGGAGCAGCTGGAGGAGGAACGGGACCGTCGTCTCGCTGCAGAGGAGGCTCTTTCTGCGGCCCAGGATCAGATCAGGAGGTGAGGCAGCTTGAACAAACAAGCCCTGTCACCACAGAAGTGTGATGGCTCCAGCTCTCTTCTTCATCTGCACTTCATCCCATCCTTCTGTCAAAGGAGGGGGGCACAGAAACAACTGCTCTGTGTTATGGCACTGAATCACAGAAAGGCTGAGGTTGGAAGGGGTCTCCAGGGACCATCTGGTCCAAGCCCCTGCTCAAAGAGGGCTCCCTAGAGCCAGTTCCCAGGACCATGTGCAGATGGCACTTGAGTATCTCCAAGTGGGAAGATTTCACAACCTCCCCGGGCGACTCATGGGGTGCTCGGTCACCTGTACTGCGAAAAAAGTGTTCTGGGGAGTTCAGGAAATTCAGTTCTTCAGTTGTAGGCAGGTAGAATCAGAATTAATCAAAATCAATTAGAGAAATTAACTACTGGAAAATATAATTTGGAGACTGGGAATTGGGTGCAGGCAGAAGAGTTCTCATGCTGCCAGGGAATTTGTCTCTTCAGTAAGCACCCATCTGTCCTGCAGAAAACAGTCTTGACTCAAAGAATTGTCACTCAAGTTTAATGCATTGCCAGTCAACAGAAACTTTTCATTCATTTGGTTATTAAGAAACAGTTACACAGAAACACTTTCCCCCCACTTTTCCCAGGCTCAACTTCAGCCCAGACCCCTCTCCTTCCCAGCACCGTTGTTGCCTGAGGGGCAAGTTCAAAATCCTTGTTTCCCCTCACTGACTGTGCAGGTGGATTTTTCACATGACCTGGTTGTAGGCACTTGAGCTGTGCATTTCCATTTTGTAGTTCAGATAAGCCTCACTAATGGAGTCTTTTCCAAGAAAACAGTGGCTTGCTTTCTGGCATGCTTGCTGATTTGGCAAAAAAATAGCCATGTGTGGGGGGGAATTCTGGATGCAGTTCCCTGGTAATTGCTACACAGCTTGGACATGTGTAGCTCCTTCTGGCACTGAAGTCTTTTCAAGCCTCCTGTAGCTGATCTCACTAACAAATGGCAGCCCCAGGATGTGCCTGTGCTGCCTCTGCCACTAGAAAACACTTACCAAGAGCCAGCACTGCTGCAACCAGAGCTGGTTATTCCAAAATAACCTCACAGAATTTACACCAGGCAGTTGTGTCATCTGCCCTGGCTCCTTTCAAGTCACACCAAGAAATTCCAGTTGAAGGATCGATTCCTGCCATGCTTGGGTTGCCCCAATCTTTTTGCTTAATGTGAGCTCCAAGGCACCCCAACTGCACAAATGGAACCAGCTGTTGTCCAGTGAGGCCAGGGCTCGCCTGTGGGGGGTTGATTCCTTTTTGGGGAAATAACGTCCTTTCGTGAGCTCGAGGACAGTCTTGGTTTGGGGGCATCATTAGAAAGTGAATTAATTATCCTGTTTGTTGTGGCAGGTTGCAGTCAAGTGAGTGGGCGTCCTCCTTAAGTACCAGCATTGATGTGACTCCAGGTCATGAGCACTCCTTGCTGATCGACTCCATGGATAACAATTCCAGCAGAGTAAGAACTTAACACTCCCAGCTGTCGATTATGTAAGCCCTGCTGAATCCAAGAAACTGGGAACCCACAGCAGCTAAAATCCTTCTGTGGGCACACCCAAACCTGTCAGGGGGCTGGGTGGGTTTTTACTCTTGCCTTGCTCTGTCTTCCATGCTGGGGACAGAACTGGATGGGGGTGGTTCCTGGAAAACCTGCAGAGAGCAGGGGAAGGAGAGCGTTCCATGAGGATCGCCCTCGAGGTGGGATCTGCCAGTGTGATGGCTTTGGGAAAGGTTAATGCTCGTTAGCTTAAAGTTATCTTCATGGTCTGGGTGAAGGTGGCTGGGGACACCACCACTCCTTGCACTGACTGGTCTCTCTTGGCTCTTCCAGACTCGGAATATCCATGGACTCCGACGCCTGTTCCGCTCTCTCTTCCGTTCCCGGACCCACCTGCCTCTGCTGGTGGCCACTTATCTGCTTGCCCTCCACGTCCTGCTCTTCCTGTGCTTTACAGGCCACCTGTGAGCAGGAGGGACAAGGCCCTCTGTGTGCACTGAGGGCCTGCATTCCCTGCTGATGGGCAGCGCTTCTCCCAGCTGCTGCCTCCTCCTTTCCCAGAGCAGCGCTGGAGCAGCAGCTGGGGGGGTGGTGGTGTCAGAGTCAGCAGGAGTGGTTCATTTTCTGAGCCAGGGTCCTGCTGCAAACATCGAGGGCAGCGTCTGCTCCTGTACCTGGAAGTAGAATCACTCATTTTAGATCATGCTGTGCTGTGGTAGGAGTAAGAAAAACATTCTCGAGTTGCTGCAGTGCTTCAGCACTTCCTAGAGCTGCAGAATCTTCCCTCCCTTAGGCTGAGGCCGTGAATGGAGTTGGGGAAAGCCTGGAGCTGGATGTAAGACAAAGAGTTGTCTTCCCTTTCTTCCACCCCTCAGTGCTGTCTGAAAGGCACATCCTAAGGAAGTTGTGAGCACTTTAAGGAAGGTGAATCTTAAAATTGCGTTTCCTGCTCGGTTGTATCTCCTGTCGAAGAAAGGCCAAAATTTGTCTGTCTGGCCCCTGCAGAGCATTCCATTTAAAAGCAGTCATGTCTGCCCTGGCAAGCCTGTAAAACAGCACCAGGAATTTAGTTATTTAAAAGGAACAGGGAGCAAGAAACTTTTTAGCTCTTCAGTTAAAAACCTCGCTATTTGTGGCATTTGTCCACCTCTGACAGTGGAAGGTGCTGGCTTACCAACACAAACAAGAGCAGCCCCGCTCCTGCATTCTCACCCACTGGCCCCCTTGTCATGAGACTGACCCAAACAGTCACGTTTTTCCCATGGGAAAGAGGTAGTTCTTTTGATATTGCTGGCAAACCAGGCCAGTGCACAAAGCCCTTTGTGAGGATGGATTGTGATTTCATCAGCAGCTCAAGCAGCTGGATCTCTGGCAGGCCCAGGGCACTGGCACTACGTACCCAGCTGTGCACTGTCCGTGATCAGGGGTGTGGATTTCCTCCAGCTACATGAAATTCAGTGACCAAACACTTTGCCTGTAGCTTCCTGGGGCGTGAGCTCCTGTGTATATATATAATAAAATTTATTTTTCAGATGGAATTTGGGTCATGTCACGTCACTGTCAACGGTCCCTTGAGGGTGTAAGTGCTGTTGTATCACCCCTTGAAGGGGGGACGCTGTGGGATTTCAGGTCCCCTCTGTGTTATCATTGCAAAATTTTGTTTCTTTATACAAAGAAGGAATATTCAATGTCCCATGGGGGGGGGGGGGTGTTGAACTAATGATTTTAAGGTCCCTTCCAACCCAAGCTGTTTTATGAACACTGAAAGCAATTCCAGTAAAACAAGATCTGCTTGGGTTTGCTTTTCCTCACTTGCCTAAACACTGCACCCAGTCAGGGTTGGGCAAGCCCAGGACAGGCACAGGAGTTGGCACCAGGGAGCTGGAATGTGCTCCTAACTCAGCTGGGATGATTAAACTGTCCCCTTTCAACTTTCTGCAGCCAAAGACAGGTACCCTTGTTCACAGTCACTACTTACAGTCCCACGATCTGCTGGGACAGAAGCCAGCCCTGTGGCTGTGTTTTCCACTCTGTTTAACAGGAGTAAGGATTATAAAGTCTTATTTCCTTAAAGTCCATTCAGGTTTTCCTGAACTGATTCTGCAGGATCTGAGACATTGAATTGTTTTATACCTGCCCAGATAGAGCAGTTGCCACTTGGATTAAATACAAAAATGAAACCAAACCTCAGAGAGGACTCCTGATCTGATAATGATAGTCTGACTTGAAGAGCTTTGTGGTTTGACCTGATGAAAGACACAGGGCCTTTTAGCTGATGTTTCCTGTCTCAAACGTTTCAACATTTTGTTTCTTCTCTGATGGACCTGCCCTGCCTTGGTGTTGATCTGCCTGCAAAAGAGTGAGCGACAGTGAGCTCAATTTCTTGTCCAAGAAAAAAATGGAGGGGTACGTACAAAAAATCGGGGGAAAAAATGGAGGGGTACAAAAAATGGGGGGAAAAAAATGGCAGTGTACAAAAAATCTGGGGAAAAAAAATTAGGGGGTACAAAAAATCTGGGGGGAAAATGGGGAGTACAAAAAATCAGGGGAAAAAAAT
>NW_020957727.1:59455-63112 GCF_003031625.1 Empidonax traillii | reverse complement strand
TCCTGGGCCCCATCACTTCCTCCAGGCCTGTGGGAGCTGTTCCACCACAGCCTCAGCCCATCCAGCCCTGCACCTTTGGGGCTTTTAGCCTCATTTTCCATTTTCTCCATACAACCTACACAAATAGCACAGGGCACCAGTGCCCAGCCTTGCCCTGACCCTTCTGTGGGCTGCTGGGCAGGGATTAAAAGGTTGGAAAACAGACAAGAAGCTCGAAGAGTCCACCTCAGGTCCATCAGTGCTTGGGAGCACATGGCAGTGATGTGGCTGTGCTGCTGCGGGGGGTTAACGTGGGGAACAGCCTCTCCCAGCACAGACAATGTTGGGTGTTGGGAGCAGCAGCTGTTTTGGGGTGCCCTGTGCCAGCTGTGCCCACGTGCCGGGCCCTGGGTGACAGCCGTGCCCTCGCTGCGCAGATGTGGAAAGCGGTCGTGGGACACGACGTGTCAGTGAAGGTGGAGCCTCAGGGGGACGACTGGGACACGGACCCCGATTTCGTGGTGAGTGTCTGGCATGGTAACTGTTATCCTGGTGGTGTGAGGGTTTCCTGGCCCCCTGGGCTGCTCTGCTGGGCCGGGGCGTGGGGAACCATCAGTCACCTGTCTGAGCCACTTCTGTCCCATCTCCATGTTCAGTCTCCAGAATTCCTGCATCAGTGCCACCTCCAGGTCTGACCACAGGTAATGGCACTTGGGGAGTACAGAATGTTAATACAGAATATTAAATTAAATTAAAATTAATTTAATTTAATTAATTAAATTTATTAAATATACAATAATATAATAAATATTAATAAATATAATAAAATAAATATAATATAATAAATACAAATATATAAAATATAAAAATATATATTATATATATTTATTTATACATAAATATATTATATTTATATATAAATATAAAATAAATAAAATAAAATAAACAAATTAAATAATTAAAATAATTAAATTAAATATTAATACATAGTAGTAAACCTGCTCCTCGGTAGCTTCCCGTGTTCTCCCCACAACCTGTGTTACAAGACTTATATTTTCTCTGTCCCATACTGTTTGTAACTGCACAGAATCCAGCATTTCCCTCATTTGTCTTTTTTTGTCCAGATGGAAAATCCTGCTGTCTGTAGTCCCCTCGTGCAGTTGCAGCTCTGTGCCCCTCATACACTTGTTTTCTATCTGGTCTGACTCTGGGTGAGCTGGTGAGAGAGCAGAAGGGCTCAGCCTGGGGAACTCCCTGCCTTCATACAGGGTCATGATTTTAATTTTCCTTTTGGTTCTCTATTCCTTTCCTAATAAGCCTCTCCTGTTACACAAGAGCCCCGTGTTTTTGAGGTCCAGCCTTGCCTACTTATTTCCAGTTAGAAATCCTAGTCTGGGACAGAAAAGCAATTCCCTTCCTCAAAGTTCCAAATTATTAACGTTTTAGGAAAAAATCTATGCCGTCCATTTTTTTTTTGCTTGTTTTTACTTCATTTCTTCTATTTGTGCAAGCATTCAAACTAAGCCTGAACAGCATGAGGCTTTATATATAAACATTCCCGAGCCCGGTGTGGGGGGCCGGGGGTGACGGACACGCTTCGCCCGCAGAACGACATCTCCGAGCGGGAGCAGCGCTGGGGAGCCAAAACCATCGAGGGCTCCGGCCGAGCCGGGCACATCGAGTGAGTGCGGCGGGGAACGAACCTGCCGGGGGTGCGGGACAGGGACAGGCACCGGGGCCGGAGCGCGGGCACGTCCCCACGCGTGGGGCGGCCCCAAACCGGCCACATCGGGGCTGCTTTGCGAAGAGGCGGGGAGGGCTCTTCCGGCTTGGCGGAGCGGCGTCCCGGGGCTGCACCGCATCCCGGCGCGGGGCTGGCACCGCAGTGGGATGCAGGAGCCACCTGTGCTGCTGCGGGGCGAGTCTCTCGGTGCAAAGGCTCCTTCCCTGCCCGGGGCTGACCCGCGGCAGCAGCTCCCTCGGGACATCCTCCCGGCGCTGCCCTGCGGTGCAGCCAGAGTGACCACCCTGGGGACAGCCCAGGGAGGTGTGGGATCCTGAGGGAAGCTGGGATGTGGCCCTGAACAGGGCTGCAGGATGTCCCCCCAGAGCCCAGTGCTCTGGTCCCTCGGCAGGCCCTGGGGTAGCACCCTCTCTGGTGTGGCTGGCACCCAGGGGAACCCAGTGCGGGGGAACGTGGTGGCAGCTGGCAGCAGGCACATGTCCTGCTCTGCCCTGGGTTCTGGCTGGGGCAGGGCCACAGGGAGTGCTCCAACTGGCTGCACAGCTCTCGACAATCCCACACTGACCTGCCCTGTCTCACCAGCATCCACCAGCTGAGGAACAAGGTGTCAGAGGAACATGAGGTCATCAAGAAGAAGGAGATGGAGACTGGCCCCAAGGCCTCCTACGGCTACGGAGGCAAATTCGGAACGGAGCGGGACAGAATGGATAAGGTAACAGCTTCAAGGGCTTCCTTGAGCCCCAGTGGAAGAGGGTTCTCATAAAGGAAGGGGTATCCATGTTTTCTGGCTGGACCCTGAGGGGAGAAAATGGAGAGCTGGCAGAGCTGCAGAGTTTTATGCTCACACATGTCCAGCTAGCCCATAATCTGTCTGCAGGATCTATTTGATTTCATTTGTGTAACTCCCCTCTACAACTTCTTGACAATTCTCCCTTTAGCTGTGAAGAAGGAATTTCTGTGGCTGTTCAAACCTGCTGCACAACAGTTAAATCAGGTGCCTCCCTACTTGTGCTTGAAGAACTAATAAATAATGATTCTCTTCTCATATTCTGCATTACAGACCTCACAGCTCCCTGGGATGAATCCCTGGTTTGTATTCTCTGTTCTCACACTAGATCTGGTTTATGTTTTGTGACAATCACAATCCCAGTTCTTCCTGCACCTTTCAGCGTTTAACACTTCTTTTTTTTTTCTGAAGTGAGAGTGTTAAACTGCAGTAATGTTCGGTAGGTGTGGTCACTGTGGGATTGCAGGATATCGAGGGCATGGCTGGTGCTGGCAAAGGCTGCGTGGAAGGGCATGGGCAGCTTGGACTTGTCACTGGTGTCTGTGGGTATCCCAGCAGCGTGGTGGCTGTGTCTGCCCCAGCCTGGCCGTGGGTGCTCACTCCACGCTGTCTTTCCTCTCAGTGTGCAGTGGGACACGAGTACGTTGCTGATGTTGGGAAGCACTCCTCGCAGACGGACGCAGCCCAGGGCTTTGGGGGAAAGTTTGGAGTCCAGCGGGACCGAGCTGACAAGGTGTGTTGGACAGTGCAGCTGAAATGCATCCCTGCTGCCTGTGCTGCCCCTAAAATGCTGCTCCTGCCAGACTGTGGCTCAGTTCTCAGAGCTCAGGAGGTGCAGGTGGAAGTGTGCAGGTGGAAGGTCGCACTGAAGCACAGCTGGCCTGTGTGCAGGGCAATGGTCACATTGTGGGGCACTTGTGGAGGTAACTCTGCTGGGCCTGTCCCATCCAGGCAGCACAGTGTTTGCCCAGGAGCTGTGGTGTTTGTCCTGTGGGCTATGGTGTTTGTACTGAGGTTGTGCTGTTCATCCTGGGGCTGTGCTCTTCATCCTGGCTCTGTGCTGTTCGTCCAGGGGGCTGTGCTCTTCATCCTGGCTCTGTGCTGTTCATCCAGGGGCTGTGCTGATCATCCCGGGGCTGTGCTGTTC